>NW_024070207.1:31670643-31929413 GCF_014754425.2 Oryx dammah | reverse complement strand
GCCCAGACGCCCCGGGGTGGGGAGCCCTGCGCTTGACCCAAGACCCTGGGGCACTGCTGCTCAGTCTCCTGCAGCCGGGCGCCTCTCCCTCCCGCCGCCTAGAGCCTCACTCTTCTGCCAAATTATCCTCACTAACAGCGGGATTCAAGGGCCCTTCATGCCTCTCCAGACCGCCGAGTCTGCACGGACGCCTCTCGGCTGATTCAACACCCATTTACGGAGCCCTTACCGGGGTCATTAGAGGTGGCCACTCACCCGGAGCAGGCCTCATGGGACGACCTCCCCAGCCCCCGCAGCAGCTTCCCCCGCAGCCACGTGTGCGGCCGGGCGCCTCCTCCCCTGCTCTCCTGGGGTCTCAGGGATCCCTCCAGCTCCAGGGGTAGCCGGGTGCATCAAGCCCTGGCTCAGAGCCGGACACCAAGCCTCGCTGTGAGGACCCAGCGGTGGGAAACAGGGGGCTGCTGCCCGCGAGGGCCTGGGATCTGGAGGGGAGAGATGTCCACCCCGAGCGCGCGAGTGCTGAGTGCGGGCCACACAGGGCTAGAGAGGGGAGTGGGGTGCTGGGGGCGGGGTCTGTCAAGGCTTCCTGGGGAGGGACACCTGGGGGCTGTGCCAAGAAGCGGGAGGTCCTCAGGGGCCCGGAGATCATTGTCCATGGGGGCATGGGAGGGCCCAGGGTTGTGCAGAGAAGTGGGGAGAGGCAGGAGCCGAACCCAGGGACCTGGGGGAAGAGGGAGTTCCATGGAGGAAGCTGGGACCCGGTGTCCCATCCCCCAACCAGGTACCACAGGTAAGAGTCAGGAAAGCACCTTTAGGATGTGGCAGCTGGTAATCTCAAGAGAGGCCTCAGGTCAGAGGCCAGCTTTTGAAGGAGGGAGGCAGGTAGAGGAGTGAATGGAAAGTGAAGAGTTAGTGGTAGGGCTACAGACTGCTCTTGTAAAACTTGGCTCTGACTCGAATAGAGAGAGGAGTAGAAAGAGCTGGCTCTTGTGTTAGGGATGGAAGAGGTGTCACAGGTTATGGAGGTGGGGTGGGCGTTGGGAAAGGACCCCGGGGCAAAAGAGTAGATGAGGCATGGAGAGAGAAAAGAGAGGGTTCTGGCTAGGGACAGGGGTGCAGGAGGTGAGATGAGGTCCTAGGCGGAACCATGTCTCATTTGTTACCCTGAGCAGCTGAGAACACTGTGCCTGTTCTGAGGGGTGGCATATGCACAGAGCCTGGTCTAAGCAAAAATATCCTGTGTCTTGTTCGGTAGTGGTCCACAGAGGGTGCAGCCCTGCAGGCAGTTGTTCCAGCCAGTGCTGGAACCAGCATCACAGTTTGTTCTGCTGAGCAAGTAGAGGCGTGAGGCATGGCTGGGGACTCTCTTATCGGTTACCAAGCTCTGTGCAAGGATCTATGTTGAGGTCTGATTGGGGTGGCCCTTCTCAGAGTGTCCTGAGCAATGACTTGGGCATGACTCATATTCTGATGGTTCCTGGCATGCCAAATGGGGGTGTGTGGACTTAGCCCTATAAACCCTCTGAGGTTGTATTGTCTGTCTGGCTCTTGTTCTTGTTTGGATTCAAATCTGGCCCTCAGTGTGTTTTGCTTTGGTATGAGAATGGGTTCTGGCCTGGCAGACGGCTATTGCATGGAGGTCTGGTTCTCAAGTAAGAGCTGGCTCCTGGTTTGCTGAGCAGCGTGTGGGTCTGAGCAGTGAGCAGTGATCTGAGCAGGACAATGTCAAGATGTATTAAAGACTGAATGGGTTTCATGAGATACGGCTGTCCCCACATGTGGTGAAAGGTGATCTATGTATGTACTGTGGCCAGTGCACAAGCTTTCACTTTGGCTTCTGGAGTAGTGCTGGGAACACTTGCATGGACTGTCTGGCAATGTATTGACTAGCAGATATAGGGCAAAGTTGGTCCTAAAGGGTTAAGCACTGTTATGTGTGTCAGCCTTGGTCTGAGTTTGGGTGGGGGAAGGCCTTGTGGTTTTTTAGCTATAGGTTCAGCCCCAGGAAGGGGACATATTATAATATACGAAGTCCCCTATATACATTCCAACAGGGCATTCATAAGTCTCATTTGTTCATAAGTCCAACAAAGTTAGCCTAGGTACCCAACTAACACAACTGTATTAACCCAACTAACAAAGTTAGCCTAGGTAACCAACTAACACAATAGCATTCTACTGTAATAGGTTTCTAATACATTTCACACAAATAGGACATAAAAAGCAAACAAAAAATAAACAAAACAGTTTTAATCTTATAGGACCTTGAAAAGTACAATAGTGCAGTACAACTGTCATACAGGGGCTGGCATGGAGTGAAGAGGCAAGAAGAGTCACTGACTGGAGGAGGGAGAGGAGGTGGGAGATGGCAGGGCTGAAGGATCATCAGCAATAGGAGAGGGAGGGCAAGCTGCAATTTCACTCATGCCTGATGTTGGTGGAACACACGTTTACATCTTTCAAAGTTCAAAACTTGAAGGTTCGTATGTAGGGGACTTCCTGTATGATGAGTGGTGGCAGGATATGGGTCCCTGTCTGGGTGGATGCTACACATCCCATCAGCAGTATGACCAATGTGCCCATTTCTGCTGGAACAGCATAAACTACTCCTCCACAGAGCAGGTTCATTTTGAAGCATCTATGGTTTTCACACACAGTACTTCATTCTTCCTATATCAGTCACATCAACAGCTTTAACTTGCAGGTCAGGCTGTCCTCCCCAACATTCATTCTGCCCGGGTACTAAGAAGTCTGGATAACAAACAAGTAGTGAGGACCTTCCCTTTCACAGTTCTCATGAACTCTTTGCCTTTCCTCTTTGGCTTCTCTACCAGTCACTCCTCTGCCTCCCCAGTGGTATTTTCGGAAACCTAGAGTACACTTACTGTCCTGGTGGTACCAGCTCTCAAGAGAGTACATTTTGCTTATGTGCTGGATTGAATAGTGTCCCCCCAAAATTCATGTCCATCTGAAACCAGTGAATGTGATGTCATTTGGAAATAGGGTCTTTGCAGAGGTAATCAAGTTTAGATGAGGTCATACTGAGTTAGGATAGACTGTAAATCCAATACGACTAGTGTCTTTATAGGAAGAGATGCTTTGGGCACAGACACAGAGAGGAGAATGCCATGTGAAGACAGAGACTGGAAAGATGCATCACAAGCCAAGGAATGCTGACAACCATCGGGAGTTAAGAAACCAGGAAGGGTACTTCCCCAGAGCCTTTGCAGGGAGTGTGGCTTGCTGGCACCTTGATTTCAGACTTCCAGCTTCCAGAACTGTTGGAGAATAAATGTCTGTTATTTAAAATCACTCAGTGGAGAGGGAAATGGCAACCCACTCCAGTATTCTTGCCTGGAAAATCCCATGGACAGAGAAGCCTGGTGGGCTACAGTCCTTGGGGTCACAAAGAGTCGGACACAACTGAGTGACTAACATTATGCAAACATAGCGCTTAACTTTATGAAGGGGACTTTTAGTTGACACGGGGAGGAATGGAGTAGAAAATGTGTACAGTTGGCCCTCTTCATCCATGGGCTCCACATCTGTGAATTCAACCTATGGCAGATCCGCATATGCAGGATCCCATGGATTTCATGAATATGGAGCAAAAAATATGTAAGTGGGCCTGTATATATAAGTAGCGCTTCCCAGGTGGCGCTAGTGGTGGAGAGCTTGCCTACAATGCAGATAATATAAGAGACACAGGTTTGATCCCTGGGTCAGGAGGGTCCCCTGGGGGAGGGCATGGCGACCCACTCCAGTGTTCTTGCCTGGAGGGTCCCATGGAGAGAGGAGCCTGGTGGGCTACAGTCCATGGGGCCGCACAGAGTCAGATATGACTGAAGTGACTTAGCATGCACACATAGATGTTAGCAGCTCTACCATCCAATAAAAGATGCTACTACTTGAAGCTAGGACTAGTGTCTGTGCTCAAAATGAAAAGTTTTCTACAATGAATTTGCAGTTTCCTTTAAGGTCCACCCCCCCCCACCAAGAAACCTAGACATTAGAGATGGAACTAATTTGTTCATGGGAAAAAAATAATAGAGTGCTTTCACAGACTGCTGTAAAAAAAAAAAAACAACACTCAGTTTCAGGTAACTTGTTACAACAGCCATAAGAAACTGACATGTTTTTTTCTATTTCTTTTTGGTTAGCCACTGCCTAAATGTCAAGGATTTCTTTTATTTATTTATTTTTGGGTGCACTGGGTCTGTGTTCCTCTGCGAAGTCTTTCTCTAGTTGCAGTGTGTGGGCGTCTCATCGCGGTGGCTTGTCTTGTTGTGGAGCACAGGCTCTAGGTGCACAGGTTCAGTGCTTGTGACACGTGGGCTTAGTTGCTCTGTTGCTTGCAGGATCTTCCCAGACCAGAGATCGAACCCATGTCCCCTGCATTGGTAGGTGGATTCTTAACCACTGGATCACCAGAGAAGTCCTGAGGATTTCTTTTCATTTCTCTAGTTATGCTCCTCTTTGGACTGTGCTGCGCTGTACTTAGTTACTCAGTAATGTCTAACTCTTTGCAACCCCATGGACTGTAGCCCTCCAGTTTCCTCTCTCCTCTTTAGACAAGTGAGTATAATCTAACCATCTGGATTTCATCAAACTTCTACATCTATTAAGCAACTGGGACTGCTAAAGTATTACCAGTGCATGTTAGCCAAAAAAGGGAAAGTGAAAATCACTGAGTCGTGTCCAGCTCTTGCAACCCCATGGACTATACAGTCCATGGAATTCTCCAGGCCAGAATACTGGAGTGGGTAGCCTTTCCCTTCTCCAGGGGATCTTCCCACCCTAGGAATAGAATCGGGGTCTCCTGCATTGCAGGCAGACTCTTTACCAGCTGAGCTACCAGGGAATCCCTATTTTAGATAAAATTGATGTTGCTTTTATAGTGTAACAAATGAATTTGAAATTTTACCACTTTTTTAAAGCACAGAAAATCATTTTTTCTAAAAGAGAAAGTATTTTAAAAATTCCTGGGCAAGTGTCTTGCATCAATCCTGCTTGCTCTGGTTTCTCCTCTTATTGATTTTAATAGTATAGTTTTAGTCCATTTTCTGTAAATAAATTCACTTATTTTAGAGAGTTACTATGTTCTCATTTAGAATTAAGTTTCTAGCAATTACTTACTTGGATTTGAGGTATTATGTTTGATGGAGAGGAACCAGATATATAACTTATTCTTCCATCTCCTTTTCTTTTTTATAGTTATTTGCTAGCCTACAAAACATTCTCCCTTTTTTGCTTCATTCCATATCAAACACTCTAACACTATGCCTTCTACTACCCTAAATTTCCCCCTTCTCATCTCCTTTTGCCAGTCCCCTGCCCTGTCCCAATTTCTCTACTCCCTCATCATACCTACTAACTGCTGTTAAAGAAACTGTCTAAATCATACTACCTGGATTCTGTACAAAGTCAGGCTCCAAGATGCCCTAATGGGTCTTAATGCATGGCCCTTGGAGTCCAACTCAGGAAAGGTATAACCTTTGGGTCTAAGGCACCCCCCTGGCTAGCAAATGGTTTGCCAGGATCCCTACATCACTTTGGGCTTTCCAAGTGGCACTAGTGGTAAAGAACGTGCCTGCCAATGCAGGAGACATAAGAGACGTGGATTCAATCCCTGGGTCGGGAAGATCTCCTGGAGGAGGGCATGGCAACCCACTCCAGTATTCTTGCCTGAAGAATCCCATGGACAGAGGAGCCTGGTGGGCTATGGTCCATAGGGTCACAAAGAGTTGGACACGACTGAAGTGACTTAGCACGCACATGCCTCACTTAAAACTCACTGCTTAACTTATGCAATGTGACGAATCCTCAGTTTATTCCTTGAGCTTTAGTAGCTTGCTGGTCTCTCCTTACTTGGATCCCAGTTACCTACCTGTTCACTAATCCATTGCTGAGTGCTGAACCTTGGCCAACACTTGTCAGTTGCCTTGACTACTGCCGTGCTCAGCCAGGAGCTGACTTTTCCACAAGGAGCTTTTTAAAACATCAAATTATTAAGCCACCCACTGTGCTAAATGACTCACATCCACTATCAGTTTTTTTTTTTTTTTTTTGGCTGCCCTGGCTGGCATGCAGTGTCTTAGTTCCCAGATCAGGAATTGAACCTGCGTCCCCTGCAGTGGAAGCACAGTGTCGTAAGCACTGAACTGCCAGGGAAGTCCCTCACATCCACTATCTTGTTTAATGCTCACAACAGTCATGTGAGGTATGAATTACCACCTGACCTTCAGCCAATGACTGTGCCTTCCATTACACAGAAAAGAATGAGGACATCCACATAAGCTTCCCCAATTTCATTCTTCTTGACCTCAAAGTCTCTCTAGATCTTCAACTGCTTTCTTTCCTTTACTTCCATGATGAAAACATGCCAAATGGGGAGAGACAGAAACAGAGGGGCAATTGAGAGATAGAAATGGTCAATCTGTGGTCTTAGGGAGTACAGACCTTCATGGAGTCCATGAGGATCAGCAAAGATGTCTAAAAGGAAGCACCAAGAGCCTGCCGAGGAGGTTCAGAAAGCTGTCATACAAGATTTTGAAATCGGAAGACAAGGAAAGAGCTCAGTAAGGTTTGGTGGGTTAAGAGTGTAGCATTTCTTGTGGGGCACCTACTGACTTCTGAAAACACCCTTCTTTTTCATGTGGGGTCAGCCAATGTGTAGAGACTTTCAGTCTTCATCTTTTTCAAGGCACTACTCACCTGCCAACTTGATCACTCAGATGGTTTTGATTGTATCTCTGCAACTACCCCTTCTACCTTAATAGCTCCAGACTTTCATGAGTTTCCCCATAATGATTCCAAAAGTCCAAGTTCCCCACTATAGTCAAGTGCCTCAGCCTGCCTTAGCTTTGAGGAAAGTCAATACAACCCTCTTTACATCCAATCATATTTGGCCACTACCCAAGATGAAGCCCCCTGATCATCTATCCACTCTCTTCCTTTCATCTCCATCCTGCTCTGTACTTCCGTGAAAGTGAAAGTCACTCAGCCGTGTCCGACTCTTTGCGACCCCATGGACTATACAGTCCATGGAATTCTCCAGGCCAGAATATTGGAGTGGGTAGCCTTTCCCTTCTCCAGAGGATCTTCCCAACCCAGGGATCGAACCAGGGTCTCCCACGTTGCAGGCGAATTCTTTACCAGCTGAGCTATCAGGGAAGCCCTCTGTACTTTGGTACTACCCAAATTCCCACTAACACCTCTCCCATCCAGACCTTTCCACTTGGCCCTACGGAATTCTTATTCAAAGACAGACAGACTCTCTTCCAGGGGAACTCTCCCACTTTCCGGCCTTGAATTAAACATGGTGCTCCCCTCAAGATATCACTTCCATTGCACCTCCCTCCAGTGAACAATGCTTGTTCATTTATTATTCACATATTACAGTAGGTATTCTCCTATGTCATCACTGCTTCCAAGCCCATAACTCTTTCAATATTGCTTCCTTAAAGTTTCTACCATCCATTTTCTCTTCTTCATTGCCATAGTCTAATAGCTTCCTGGCCAGCCTCTCTCTCTGTGTGTCTGTCTCTCTCTGTCTCTGTCTCTGTCTCTCTCTCTCTCTGTCTGTCTCTCTCATTGGTTGAATATGTTGACACTTGACTCACAGTCTTCCTCTCTAACAAACTGGCTACCATCTTGAGCAACTTCAGTGTTCCTATCAACAAGCATTCATCTTGGGCACCTAGTGTTTTTTGGGGAGGGGGGATTCTAAAAAGGCAGCATTTGAACAGCCTCAGCTGACTAAATTTTGTGGTTTCTTGGTGGTTACTCAATCTGTAATGTCTCCATTTGGACAGAAACTCAGCCTTGTTCAGGACAGAGGGTGCAGGATGATCGTAGTTAAGTAGAGATTCAATAGATCTGAATTTTTCTCTGAAGCAGACTCAGTCTCCAAGTATATGAGATGGTGAGATTTCTGGGGAAAGCAAGAGTTGCAGCAGACTGAATCTAGGCTTATCTGGTGGGTGGCACAATATTCAGATCAACTCTATTACAAAGAGACTACCCTCTGAATTAACATTTCATGATGTTGATAAGTAAAAAATGTGATTTCAGTAAATATTTCCTGAGTATCTGCTATGACCTAGGTACTGTCCCAGGAGCTGAGAAAAGAAAAATGGAGAAAAAATATCCTGACCTCAATGCTTACATAGGTTCATAAATGCTTAGCATAAATCACTCATATGTCAAATTGAAATAGTGATATGCACTTCACAGAATTGTGACTTTTAGATGAGATAATTCATCTGAGGCAGATAGCTCAATAAATGGTAAGTAAATGGTAAAAGCATGGGGCTACTGTGAACTCTTCTGCACCTCCTGAGTATGACCACCAGGTGTCAGCCTCCCCTAGCTAAACCCTAGCAGGCCAAAGGTGACCCGGTCATCTACTCTCTCCAACAGGAGAGGAAGGCGCAAAGGACTTGACAACTATTTGCTCCTCACCTATTCCTGATCAGAGCTACTTAGGTGCAGAAATTTCTTAGTACTGATTTCAGGTAAGGACTTGGGTGCCCACAGAGTAAGCCCAGTTGGAAGGGTTCTGCAGTCTCCTAGGCACCACAAGGTGGAAATGACCAAGATCTGGTCAAGGAGAAACAGAAAAAGGACATTAAAGGCAAAGAGGGGGCAAAGCCAAGCCAATTCAGGAAAAGGCTAAGGACAGAATGAAATTGGAGGATGAAGTGACAGAGAGGGAAAGATAAAACTTTTCTTATTTCATCACCTCTCCAGGGCCTTGCCCAAGGCCTTGCCAAAGCCTTCCAGCATTTAAGCCACCAGCAACCCAAAACTCCCACCTCCCAGGCTCCTGCCACACGTCAAATCCCTTTAAATCCTTGTAATCCCACTGATTCTCTAGCTGGCTTTCTCTCGGATATATTTCAGAGAGAAGCTTTCCAATCCCTGGCAAAGAACTCATCATTCTTTTTGAGCCCCTGTAATTTCAACTTTGTATCTGAGCTGCCATATTTTCCAGACTTCCCTATTCTCCTCATTAGAAACTATATTTCCATTTTTTGAAAGAAGCTTTTTTCCTGCTTACAATAGCCTCTTTGACTTTGCCAGTTAACCAAGTTGCATATTTTGTTTCCCCAGTGCCTAGTATTTTTGATCATTGGCATATATTTTCTTAGGCTTCCAATACTGTATTTTTAAAATAGTCCACAGGCTTCCTGTGGTGTATTGACTTTTTGAATGTTGGTCTTAATTTTTCCTAATGTCCTGTAACATGTAGCATACCCAAACAGGAATAGGCCTTGTTCAGACACCATCCTGAAGCAGAACTGTTGACTTAGTGTGCTCTCTGTGGACAGAAACTGGCCTGCAACTGGTTTTCAAGTCCAATCACCAGTTAAGAGCTCTTTCCTTCACATAGAAAGAGGTCTTTGCTCAGGAATTTCTTAAGGGGGAAAAAAACATCCTAAGGAATGAATTGAGAAAATCGAACCTAAACTCTATGTAAAAAATTTGAGAACAATATATGTGTGCCAGTTGCTCTTTGCGACCCCATGGACTGAAGCCCACCAGGCTCCTCTGTCCATGGACTTCTCCAGGCAAGAATATTGGAGTGAGTTGCCATTTCTTTCTCCAGGGAATCTTCCTGAGCCAGGGATCAGCCCAGGTCTCCTGAATTGCAGGCAGATTCTTTACCGTCTGAGCCACCAGGGAAAAATAAAATCTAAAGAATACTGCATTTAATGTAAAGACAAACTTGTGAACTACCTCTAATTCCTTGTCTCCCTTAGCAGCGTTGGCAAAGGTAAGTGAGTCCATTTATATGGCAACACAAGGATTCTAGGAACTAACGTATCCGGTTACCTGGAAAACCTGAACTTAGATTTCCTCCAAATCATGATCAATCCAGGTCATTGCCAGATCACTTAAAAGAGGCCTGGGACCTTCTACTCACCCAACTTCTACTGTTTCTATTCATTGTCAATAGGGAAATAGCCTTATTAGGGAAATAACTCTGCTATGGTGACATTGCACATAACCGCATAGGCAAAGGCTTGCACTATCTGAGCTTTGGCAGAATGCCTTTTATCCTCCTGGAACACAGGAGGACAGGAGGCCTGTAAGGAGTTCCTACAAGGCCATCTCCCACTGGCCTCACTACCCACCCTGGGAGGCTGTCATGAGATTGCTTCTCATGCCACCCTGGTTCTGATGATGTATGGAGCTTTCTGTCTTACACCTTCATAACATATCTACAAGAACATAAAACCCCTAATGACACCTCAGCTCCTCAAGACAACTTGTTCTAGTGTTGTCTTTTTTAGTGTGGGGGAAAGGATCACAGAGAACTGGCACCTTAGGCTTATTCTTCTTTTTGCTATCTACTTAAGGAGTAAAATGTCTAAATCTAGAAATGACTCGCTGGAGCTTATCGGCAAATAAATCTGGCCTTGGTCTTGGCTTGTCTCTTGTGTGAACTTGACAAGTCTTGAGCCATTGCACACAATTAAGCTGTGACTGCACCAAAAGTATGTGGATTGAGGCCACAGCTGATTCCATTGATAAGATCTGAGTCCTCCTACTTGCTGGAGGCTCTTGCTGTTTCTAACACTGTGTGCATGTTCAGTTGTGTCCGACTCTGCAACCTCATGGACTATAGCCTGCCAGGCTCCTCTGTCCATGGCATTCACCAGGCAAGAATATTAGAGTGGGTTGCCATGCCCTCCTCCAGAAGATCTTCCCAACTCCAGGGATCGGACCCTCATCTCCTGTGTCTCCTGCATTGGCAGGCAGATTCTTTACCTCTGAGCCACCTGGAAAGCCCAAAATTTGACACTCCTCCCCATCAGGGAATCTAACCCCAGTTTCCCACATGACAGATGGGGATACTCACCACTATACTAATGAGGAGTGGGGCTACAAATCAATTCCCTTCTGTACACCCCAGCTAAGATGGCCTTCGAGACACAATAACATTTCCAGCACTTTTTTTTCCTATTTTTAAAAATTGAGATATAATTTACATAAAATTATAGATTGTATTTTTAATGAAGGGTTTTTATTTTTATTTACTTCTTTTTTAATATTTATTTATTTGGCTGGGTTGGATCTTAGTTGCATCATTTGGGATCTTTCCTTGCTGCACAAGGACTCTCTAGGTGTGGCACTCAGGTTTAGTTACTCCAAGGCATGGGGGATCTTAGTTCCCCTATCAGGGATAGAACCCATGTCCTCTGCACTTGCAAGGCATCTTAACCACTGGACCACCAGGAAAGTCCCATAATATACATTTCAAGTGTATTTCTTGATGAGTTTTTGACAAATATATATACCCACATAAGAATCTCTGCTGTCAAGATATAGAACATTTTTATCACCTCAAAAAATCCCCACTCAAACTTGCAAATAGTAGATAAATAAGTCCTAGCCATCTAATCCACAGCGTAGTGATTATAGTCATCAATACTATATTATAAACTGTGAAGTTGCTATGAGACTAGATTTTAATTGTTCTCACAACAATAAAGAAATAATAATTATGTGACATAGAGGTGTTAGCTAACACTACAGTGGTAATCATATTAAAATATATAAAATATATGTATCAGATGACATACACCTTACACTTACACATTATATAACAACTATATCTCAAATTTTAAAAGTTCCCACTTGCCCATTTCCAGTCGGTTACCACCACTATCCCCCAAGGGGCAACCACTGGTTTTATTTCCATTTATAAATGCTTCATATATTGGAGTAATGATAATACTCAGTTGGCCAAAAAGTTCATTTGGGTTTTTCATACGCATCTGGGGCTTCCCTATTGGCCCAGACAGTAAAGAGTCCACCTGCAGTGCAGAAGACATGAGTTCAATCCCTGGGTAGGGAAGATCCCCTGGAGAAGGAAATGGCTACCCATTCCAGTATTCTTGCCTGTACCATCCCATGGACAGAGGAGCCTGGTGGGCTACAGTCCATGGGGTTGCAAAGAGTCAGACATGACTGAGTGACTAAGCAGGCAATAAAAGCATTTAATAATAAATATTTCATATAAATGGACTTATAATTTATGAACTCTTGTATATGGTTTCTTTTGCTCAACTTTATGTTTCTGAGATTCTACAGGTTGTTGTCTATATCAGCAATTTCTTATTTTTAATTGCTGAGTAGTATTCCATTGAATGGATGTGCCACAGTTTTTTTATCCATTCACCTGATGATGGACAATTGAGTTGTTTATTAACAAAACCAATACAGTATTGTAAAGTAAAAAAATAAAATTTAAATTAAAATAAGTCTATGATTATTTGCATATAATTCAACATTGTTTTGAATCCTGAAGAAGTGCCCATATGTAAGCATCTTCTTTTCCTTTTATTATAGAATACTTCAAACATTCAAACAAATATAGAGAAGAGTAAAATAATAAAAAGATATCTCTGTAACCCTCCATTCATTTTTCCCCTTTTATATAGACTTTATTTTTTAGAGCAGCTGTAGGTTCCCAGAAAAACTGAGCAGAAAGTACAGCATTCTCATATACCCCTTGCCCCATGGATACATAGCTTTGCCTATTATCAACATCTCTCGCCAGGGCAGTACATTTGCTACAACTGATGAACTTACATTAATACAGCATAATCACCCAAAGTCCATAGTTTGCATTAGGATTCACTCCTGGTGTTGTACACTGTATGTGTGTGTGTGCTCAGTCACTCAGTCGTGTCCAACTCTTCGCAATCTAATGGACTGTAGCCCACCAGGCTCCTCTGTCCTTGGAATTTTCCAGGCAAGAATACTGGAGCAGGTTGCCATTTCCTGCTCTAGGGGATCTTCCTGACCCAGCGAATGAACCTGCGTCTCCTGCATTGGCAGGTAGATTTTTTTTTTTTTTTTACCACTGAGCCACCTGGGAAGCCCTATACATTGTATAGAGTTGAACAAATGTATAATGACATATACATACGTATATCACTTTGCTCTGTCAACTGAGAGAGCTTAGTAGCAATGAGAATCCAGTAGCAACAAGCACATTTAACACCCAGATCTTGGTTTCTAATACCAATAAAAGCAACGAGGGCTCCATAGAGAAATGACTAATTCTAGAAATGGGCCAAGAAATATACAAGAAGAACCTGGATCATCTTGTAGTGCCAGAAAGTAAGGACATGCTAAAAAACAAAGAAACAAAGAACCTATGCAATGATGATAAAGTGAAAGCGAAGTCGCTCGGTTGTGTCCAATTTTTTGCGACCCCATGGACTGTAGCTCACCAGGCTCCTCCTTCCATGGGATTTTCCAGGCAAGAGTACTGGAGTGGGTTGCCATTTCCTTCTCCAGAGGATCTTCCTGACTCAGGGTTCAAACCCGGCTCTCCCGCATTATAAGCAGATGCTTTACCGTCTGAGCCACCAGGGAAGTCTTTGGCCTCTGGCTATGATGATGCAATGATGCAATGATGACGAAGGTATATTAAAGGGACACAGGAGTCAGATGAGTGAATTCCCTTTAGCCAAATCTAGAACAATTTGAGCAACCAAATAAAGTGGTATTTATCCATCAGTCTATACTGATATAAATAAATGATTGAATAAATAAATAAATGGAGGAGAAGGACTAAATATCACATGCAGAAGAATTCCAAATAATTTGTGTAGCTATTCCACCCTCACAGAGATAGAGCATGACTACCTACTCCTTAGTGTGGGCTAAGCATAATGACAGCCTTCCAAAGAGTACAGTATGGAAAGGGTCTCAAACGAGTAACTTTACAGTGAAGTAATCTGAAAAATACTACCTCAGCCAGGTGATCAAGATCAGCATCAGCAGTGGTAACTCATGTTGATAACATGTACCCTTTATATGGTGTGATGAGAATAAGACTGTACCTCTATGTCCTTCCTCCTTAAAATACATAACCCCAGTTTAATCATGAGAAAAATATAAGACAAATCCCAATTGAGGAACATTCTACAAAATACCTGAGCAGTACTCCTCAAAAGTAAGAAAAGTTTAGGAAAATATCATAGGTAAGAAGAGTGTAAGGAGACCTGACAACTAAAGGTAATGTGGTAACCTAGATGGGTTCCTGGAAGAGTAAAAGGACATTAGGTAAAAACTAAGGAAATCTGAATGAGATATGTACTTATTTAATAATAATGTACCAGTGTTGACTCATTAATTGTGACAAATGCACCATCCCACTTACAAGAACTTAATAATAGGGGAAACTGAATGTATACTAGTATGTTACCTCTTTGTATTGTGTTTGCAATTTTTCTTTAAATCTAAATCAATTCTAAAATAAAATGTTTACTCTTTAAAAAGGTTGCAAATCCAGTTGTAGGAACATTTGCAGAACCAATTTGCCTATTGTATAGCACAGGGAATATAGCCGATATTTTATAGTAACTAAATGGAGTATAATCTATAAAAATATTGAGTCACAATATTGTACATCTGAAACCAATAAAATATTGTAAATCAACTATACTTCAATAAAAATAGATAAAAATAAATAAATGAAATCTCTAAAATCTAAAAACAAACAAAAACCAATTTGCCTAGACTCTTCAAAGAAGTCAATGTATGAAAGGCACAAAAAAGGTAGTGGAACTTTACTAGATTAGAGACTAAAGGAAATGACAACTAAATATAATGTGTGACAGTTGAGTGGATTCTAGATGGAGTTTAAAATAACACTAAAGGACATTATTACAATAATTGGAGAAATTTTAATAGGGATGGTAAACAAGATAATAGTAAGATGACAAGCATTAAAACGCCCTGAATGTGATCAGTATATTGTGGCTATGTAGAAGAATGCCTTTACTTTAGGAAATGCATGCTGAAGTATTTAGAAATTAAGTGCAATTTGCTCTCAAATGACTCAGAAAAAGAGTACTGTATATTTACACACAGATAAAGCAAATTTGGCAACATGCTCACAATTGATAAGGGGTATGTCCCACTATTCTTGCATCTTAGTATTTTAAAGGTTTCAAAGTAAAAATTAGGAGGGATAATCATGTTGCAAAGAACATTTTTGTACATATCTTCTTGGGCACATGAAACTCTAAGTTATACTTAGAAGTAGACTTTCTGAGTCATAAATATGAGCATCTGTAGCTTTACTAGATTTTGCTTAATTACTCTCCAAAGTGGTTATATCAACTTATACGTCCTTTACATTTCATTACATCTTCACACAACACTGTCAGTTCTCATTTATACCAATCTGATGGGTGTAAGTGTCATATTATTGCTTTTCCCCCAACATTGTTATGAAAAAAATTAAACACATAGTAAAATTAAAAAATATATATATGCAGTGAATCTGGGTGGTGGCTATATGAGCATTTTGTCCTAGTTGCTTTATCACGTGTCTATCCATCCCTCTATCCATAATTCAATCTATCATATTTCATAACATATTTAGAAGAAAATTGAACACATCAGTGTACTTCACTCATAAACGTGTCAGCATGCATATCATTAGTGAGAATTCATATTTGCTTCATATTTTAAGGTAAAATTTATTTACAGTGGAATGTTCAAACCAGAATAATATATTCACTGAGTTCTAACAAATGTATATACACCTGTGTAACCCAAACCTCCATCGAAATATAGAACAGTACCGTCACCCCTAGAAACTTCCCTAATTCCCCTCCAAGTCAATCCCTGGTCCCATTCCCACCAGGTTAACACTATTCTGTTTTTGTTTTCATGATAGATTAGTTTTTAATCTGTTCTAAATATAATAGGTACTCTTTTGTGGAAAATCTCCTTCAGTCAGCATAATGTTTGGGAGATCCACCCAGGTTGCTATATCTGTCACTAGTTTGTTCCTTTTTATTGCTGAGTAGAATTCCATTGTATGCCACAGCTTGTTCATCCATTTTTCTGGTGATGGACAATTTGTGTCTTCCCTGTGTTTGGCTTTATAAATAAGGCTGCTAAGAACATTCTTGCCAAGTCTGTTTGTGGACATATCTTTTCATCTCTCTTGGGTTTTAATCTGCATGTCTCTGATTACTAATGAAACTGAACATATTTTCATATTAAGCATCTTTCATTTTATATATTATCTACTTGTATGATTTGTTCATTTTTCTGTTGAGCTGTTTGTCCTTAATTTTTTAATTACTTTTTATTGGAGTATAGTTGCTTTACAATATTGTGTTAGTTTCTGCTGCACAGCAAATTGAATCAGCTACACACATGCATATATCCCCTCTGTTTTGAACTTTCCTTCCCATTTAGGTCACCATAGAGCATTTAATTTTTTTTAAGAAATTCTTTATTTGGATGATAATTTTGTATTTCTTACATGTTGCAAATATCTTGTCTTTCCATTTTGTTTATGGGATGTATTCTTGTGCAGAAGTTTTAAATTTTAATATAGCCAAATTTAAAACTTTTTCCTTTACATTTAATACTTTATCCATCTTGTCTATGACACTGATCTTTGGTCTAAGGCACACATTCCCTGGGGCTTCCCAGGTGGCGATAGTGGTAAAGAACTCACCTGCCAATGCGGGAGATGTAAGAGATGTGGGTTCGATCAGCAGGTGGGGAAGATCCCCTGCAGAAGGGAATGGCAACCCACTCCAGTATTCTTGCCTAGAGAGTCCCATGGACAGAGGAGCCCAGTGGGCTACAGTCTATGGGGTCACAAGGAGCTGGACATGACTGAAGTGACTTAGTATGCAAGCACGCTCACATTCCCTAGGGGTATGTGAAAACTTTAAGATATATAATATGGATGACTTTGAAGGAATTGATTTCTAGATATTCAACTTCCATACTTATTCTTTCTTAAAACTGAAATATTTCAGAATGCCTGTGTAGTGGCCTCATTCTGGGTCTCTTTTTTCATCTTTCCTTTCACAAAATCCTGTATTCATTTTCCCTAATTCAGAAAACGAAGATCATGGCATCTGGTCCCATCACTTCATGGGAAATAGATGGGGAAACAGTAGAAACAGTGTCAGACTTTATTTTTTTGGGCTCCAAAATCACTGCAGACGGTGACTGCAGCCATGAAATTAAAAGACGCTTACTCCTTGGAAGAAAAGTTATGACCAACCTAGATAGTATATTCAAAAGCAGAGACATTACTTTGCCGATTAAGGTCCGTCTAGTCAAGGCTATAGTTTTTCCTGTGGTCATGTATGGATGTGAGAGTTGGACTGTGAAGAAGGCTGAGCACCAAAGAATTGATGCTTTTGAACTGTGGTGTTGGAGAAGACTCTTGAGAGTCCCTTGGACTGCAAGGAGATCCAACCAGTCCATTCTGAAGATCATCCCTGGGATTTCCTTGGAAGGAATGATGCTAAAGCTGAAGCTCCAGTACTTTGGCCACCTCACGCGAAAAGCTGATTCATTGGAAAAGACTCTGATGCTGGGAGGGATTGGGGGCAGGAGGAGAAGGGGACGACCGAGGATGAGATGGCTGGAAGGCATCACGGACTCGATGGACATGAGTCTGAGTGAACTCTGGGAGATGGTGATGGACAGGGAGGCCTGGCGTGCTGCGATTCATGGGGTTGCAAAGAGTCGGACACGACTGAGCAACTGAACTGAACTGAACTGAACTGAACCTGAATTTAATATTATTCATTGTCCCAAGTAGAAAACCTCTGGTGAGCCAAACAAAGAGGCAAACCAAAACATTTGTGTTAAACAATATATATATATATAAAGGGTGTACACACACACATATATATGTGAAATTATAGAACAGTGATAATAAATTCACAGTGAGAGCAATCAGAACAGTGGTTGCTTCTGGGATGGGAATGAAGATTGACTGCCTCAAACAAACAAACAAAACCACAAGAGCAAATAATATGCATGTTGAAGTATTTAGGAGTAAAGTGTAGAAATGCCTGGAACTTATTAATACTTTGAAACGCATTAAAAACATAAGATGGATTAATGGACTGATAGAGGGCTGGGTAGATGGAAAGACTGCTGTTGTTCAGTCACTAAGTCGTGTCTGAGTCTTTGTGACTCCCTGGACTGTAGCATGCCAGGCTACCCTGTCCTTCACTATGTCCTGGAGTTTGCTCAAACTCATGTCTACTGATGGAAAGATAGGTAACAAAGAAAATGTAGCAAAATGCTAATTACAGTATCTAGGTGCCAAGAATATGGATTCAGTTCAGTCGCTCAGTCGTGTCTGACTCTTTGCGACCCCGTGAACCACAGCACGCCAGGCCTCCCTGTCCATCACCAACTCCCAGAGTCCACCCAAATCCATGTCCATTGTGTTGGTGATGCCCTCCAACCATCTCATCCTCTGTCTTCCCCTTCTCCTCCTACCCTCAATCTTTCCCAGCATCAGGTGGCCCAAGTATTGGAGTTTCAGCTTCAACATCAGTCCTTCCAATGAACACCCAGGACTGATCTCCTTTAGGATGGACTGGTTGGATCTCCTTGCAGTCCAAGGGGCTCTCAAGAGTCTTCTCCAACACCACAGTTCAAAAGCATCAATTCTTTGATGTTCAGCTTTCTTTATAGTCCAACACTCACATCCATATATGACCACTGGAAAAAACAAGACTATGGATACTTGTGTACAATTCTATCAACTTCTCTTTCTGTATTTTTATATATTTTATTTTTTTGGCCAAGCCATACAGCATGTGGGAACTTTGTTCTCTTGTCAAGGATTGAACCCACACCTCATGCATTGAAAGAGCAGAATCTTAACCACTGGACCACCAGAGAAGTCCCCTCTATTTGCTTTTAAATTTCCATAATAACATATTAGAGGAGAGGAATAACATGTAAAAAACTACTGATGCTCAAGAATTCTCCTCTGATTCTCTTGTGTCTTTCACTGCTCCTAAGAAGTCCATGAGAACAAAGCAATAAGAGTTTGGGTAAGAAACATTGAAGATGGTAATGCCTTATTTCATCTAGGCAACATCTATCTTAGAATTAGAATTCAGAAATGAGATAGTTTTTACAAGGAATGCATTAACATTTTTATTTGAGTTTCAAACAGACTTTTTAAAACAAAATAAGTCTCATTTGACTTTTTTTATGAATAGAACTGATGCTAACAATTAGAATATATGGTGGGCATTTTATATAAACTACATAAACTTAAACCAGCAGCTCCCACAAGTTTTGAAGAAAATAAATTTAAAGCACAAGATAAAACAGAATCATTTTACTTTAAAATACTATATTAACAAAAATTCATTCAAATTAACAGTATTTTCACTTTTCCAACCCTTTCTGAACATATCAAGTTAAATAAGTTTCCTCTAAGCAAAAAAGTAAATAGCTATAGTTATCTAAAAAGTCTTTTTGGTATAGCTACTAGAAATTGAGAAAGTGAATGGCTCTAGTGAAAGAGTAACAAATTTGTTCGCAAATCAGGTGGTTTCCAATCCTTTGCTTCCAACAAATTTGAAGGAAAATCTAATTAGGAAGTCAGACAGCAGATCATAAATAGACATTTCTGATAGATCACTATGTGATTCTGGCAAACAACTCAGAGTTCAAATAATCAAATTACATTGCTATTACAATACTATTAATACTTATATTCCTATATTCTTGTATGTTTGAGCAAGTTTCTCAGTGTATCTATCTACAAAAATAAAAACATTTTGGTTGCCATTTCCTCCTCCAGGGGATCTTCCCAACCCAGGGATTGAACCTGGGTCTCCCACATTGCAGGAAGATGCTTTACCATCTGAGCCACCAGGGAAGTAAAAATAAAAACAAATAGAATTGAAACTGAATTTTCATTTTAGCAAGAAGTAGTATTCATCCATATATACATGAGAGGAAAAAATCCAGCTCATTCAAGAGTGCATTTTCAAATTGGGCTTTTTAAGTTTTCAATTCATTAATCAAAATGTCTAAAATATTCATGTTTTGAGAAATTTCATACCAATAATAATGGTTGTGAGTGAAAGTCACTCAGTTGTATCCAACTCTTTGCAACCCCATCGACTATACAGTCCATGGAATTCTCCAGGCCAGAATACTGGAGTGGGTAGCCATTCCCTTCTCCAGGGCATCTTCCCAAACCAGGGATCAAACCCAGGTCTCCCACATTGCATGTGGATTCTTTACCAGCTGAGCCACAAGGGAAGCCCTAATAATAATGGTTACAATAACTCAATCCAGAGAATCTTTTTTTATATATTACTTTTTTGGGGGGCCATGTGGCATGGCTTGCAGGATTGTAGTTCCGTGACCAGGGATCGATCAAACTCATTCTGTTGCAGTGGAAGACAGGAATCTTAATCATTAGACCACTAAGGAAGTCCCTCACAGAAGTTTCTAATAGTTAAAAACTTATAGGACATAGCCTAAAATTTTATTTTATATATACATTTTTTTTGCTGCAAAGAAATAAGGTGATCAAAAAAACACTAGTAAGCAAAAAATATATCACATTAAGATAAAATTCTATGAGAAAAGTGGAATGGAAAAATGAAGTGAAGACAAAAATAGATATAAATTTTCTGACTGTTAGAGAAGAGCTTATTCCTTTAATTTTCAAATGGGTGACAATGAGTATCAAATAACCATAGTATTTAGATTTCATCCAAAATAACCACGGATTTGTTTTTTAATGCCAACTTTTAGAATAC
This sequence comes from Oryx dammah, assembly GCF_014754425.2. Taxonomy (NCBI): domain Eukaryota; kingdom Metazoa; phylum Chordata; class Mammalia; order Artiodactyla; family Bovidae; genus Oryx; species Oryx dammah. The sequence goes on along the minus strand of NW_024070207.1, from coordinate 31,908,810 downwards.
ATTGGAAATTATATCCTGTGTAATTATTTTAACTTTATAATGAAAACATTTTTATGTCACCGTTAAACACATGAAAGAAGATGCATAATTTTTCAAAATTCTTTTAGAGATATGAGAGCAAAAAACCACAAAAATCACTAGTCTAAAAAATCTTTTTCTACCCTATGGTGCACTTATAATCTCCTAAATTTTCTATAAAAATGTACAAGATTTGCTTCTTATATTTATATCGCTAATCAATTTGGAATTTACTTTTTCGTAGAATGTCAAGTAGAGAAATATATTTTTCCCCAAAACAAAGTCCAGATAGACACAGTATCATTTCTTGACTGGTCGATTTATTCTTTGCTCACTTATTTGTAATGCAACCTTGGTCATATATCAAGTTTCCATACAGAAATATGTGGGTCTATTTTAGCCATTCCTTTCTATTTCATTGGACTCTTTGCCTCTGTGTGAACCACATCACATTGTCTAAATCACTATAGCTTTTACAATAAGTCTTGATATCTAGAAGGGGAAGTCCCCACAAGTTTTTCTTCTTCCTCAAAAGTGTCTTGGCTATCCTTCGCTGTTTGATTTTCCATATGAGTTTTAGAATTAGTTTGCCAAATTCCATTAAAATTTCTGTTGGAATTTTTATTGGGAAATGCACAGGATCTAAATTTAGATTCATTGGGGAAAATTATCTTCATGATACTGAATTTTCCAATCCATGAATATTGTGGTGGCAAAGACAGCTAGTTGTCCACCCAAAATTCATTCTCTTTTCCTTCCTAACAGAACTCTGATTTATTTTGGGTGGAAATGTACCCAGATAAAAGAACACACATTTCACTCTCCCTTGCAGCTAGGAATAGTCAAAGAGGTGTAAGTGCAAGTCCTATAAGGTTTCTGGGAAGGGCCTTTAAAGATGGGAAGACATGACTCAAACTCAGCTTCTGCCTCCTTCCTCTCACAAATATCCCGTTTTCACAACTCTTGAAATCATGCCATTATACTCCATTCACACCACCACTGCCTCTGCTGGGACCTTCCTCATTTCCTGATTACTGCATTCACTCACCTCCTAAGTCATCTCACCACCACTTCCCTCTACCCCATCGATCCTCTACTTTACTATACCAGGGTGATTTTTCTAAAACCCATTTCTCATTTCACTACCCTACTTAAAACTTTCTTGATGGTTCTCTTGCCTCCAGTAGTGGCTCTCAAACCTGGCTGGAAAGCAGATTTGGAAAGCACCAAAATCAACTGGAGAGCAGGGGGAAGCTTTACATCCTTCCCAAACATAGTCTGGAGCTTCCCTGGTGGCTCAGTGGTAAAGAATCCACCTGCCAAGCAGAAGACATGGGTTCAGTCCCTGGGTTGGAAAGATCCTCTGGGGGAGGAAATGGCAACCATTCCAGTATTCTTGCCTGGGAAATCCCACGTACAGGGGAGCCTGCAGGCTACAGTCCATGGGGTCGCAAAGAGTTGGACATGACTTAGCAACTAAACACACCCACACACACAAACATAGCCCACATTCACTGACTATGAATCACAGGAGGGAGTGTTCCTTGCAAATCAGTAGTTTCAAAAAGCTCTTCAGGTGATTCCAATGCATCACCCTGTTTGGGAACCACTGACTTATATGATCGAAGCCAAACTATTCAATGTGCTGCAAGGTGTGACTCCCCAAAATTTGTATGTTGTAGCCCTAACCCCCCAGTACTCAGAATGTGACTATATTTGGAGATAGGGTCTTTGAAGAGGTAATTAAGTGAAAATGAGGTGGTTAGGGTGGGCCCAAGTAAAATATGACTTAATTTTTTATAAGAGGAGAGCAGGATACAGACACACCAAGAGGGAAGACCATGTGGAGATACAGGGAGAAGAAGGCCATCTGCAAGCCAAGAGGAGAAATTTCAGAAGAAACTGAACCTGCCAACATCTTCATCTCAGACTTCCAGCCTCCAGCACTGTGAGAAAGTGCATTTCTAGTGTGTAGGCCACCCAGTCTGTGCTATTTTGCTATGGCATCCTGAGCAGACAAAAGCACAAGGGTTTAATCCTGGCCCTGGCTACCTCTCTAGAGCCTCACTCTGTCAGGCTCCATCATCCCATCCATCATCACCTACCCAACACCTCCACCACTTACTAGTTTTGAGACCTTGGGCAACCTAACCTCTCTGTACCCACTTTTCTTATCTGTGAAATGATCATTTGTGTAAATGCATTTAACACAATGTAAACGTATAAAAGGCTTCCCAGTTGGTACAGTGGTAAAAACTCCTCTTGCCAATGCAGGAAACGCAAGAAACGTGGGTTTGATCTCTGGGTCAGGAAGATCCCCTGGAGAAGGCTACCCATTCCAGTATTCTTGCCTGGGAAATCCCATGGACAGAGGAGCCTGGTAGACTACCATCTGTGGGGTCACAAAGAGTTGGGCATGATTGAGAGGCCATACTCATATGAGTATGAATATGTATGAATATAAAATATTCAATAGTTAGTGGCTACATTCTAGCCCAAAAGAATCTAGCCATTCTCTAAATGGATGCTGTCTGGTTTTGTTTCTGTGACTTAGCACATGCAGACATGTCTGCTTAGAATGCCTTTCTCTCACTGCTTCATCTAGCTGTCTCCTGGTTGTCCTTTGAAACTGAATTCCTGGTGCAGCCAGCTCTTCCCCATGTCCAGAGCCCCACTCTGGGCTCCCACAGCACCCTGTGCTTGCCTCTACTAAGTGAGAAGCCACTGCAGGGTCTCAAGGTACAGGACCGACCTGGCCTGGCTAATTAACTTCTATATACCAGGTACCATTCTAGGTTCTCAGTCAAAATGAGAATAAAAAGAACTCTTAGCTTATAGGGTTACTGAGAGGATTATAAGAGATAAAGTGTGCCAAGGACTTAAGACAGTGCCTGACATATGGCAAACACTCAGCAAATGCTATTATTATCTATCTATATTCAGTACACTACCTCACATCCACTGACGTCTTTGGCCTCTTGCTCAGTCTTCCACTCTAAACACAAATCCCACAACTGCCCTGGTGATGACCCCTCCAAGAGGCTAGCCTCTCTCCTGGACCTCAACTCCAGTAGCTTTCAACTTTCACCTCTACCCTACTCCAGGTGTACTGTGACAACGTCCTGACCTTGACTTTGTTGTTAGATTTTTGCAGACTGAATATTAGATAAACATATGAATAGATTCATATATAGAAAGCTCAGGTAGAATTTTCCATTAGCTTAAGACTATGCTCTTGTTTCAAACAAACAAGCCTCTTCTCTATGACTGGGTCCCCAGCAGACGAAGGCAGAGAAGGGAAAGGGAAGGCTGGTTGGAGATGCTAGTTTTGCCAGCACAAGATAAGGGCAAATCACCTTTATGACTGCTCAAAGAGAGGAAATTACAGTCCCAGTCTTAGTGGAAACAAGGAGCGGACAAGAAGTTAGTAATCAAGAAACCCGAGCAAAAGTCAGGAGACCGAGAGGCAGTTACACTTAATAGATACTGTCCAACATGAATGACCTTCACAAAAGCTTTTTTCTGAGGATGAGTCAAGAGTAATCCTATGCGGGTATGTTGCAGAGAAGAACCAATTCTGACTATGCTGGAACTGTTTCTTTGACTTGCTTTCATTGCTCCTATTACTACAATCTTACATAATGGCCTGCCTCAAAGGACCCTGCCCCTCTGCCTGACTGTAAAAGTGTCTTTGTTCAGCTCATAGAAAGATAACCTGGCCTTGCCCATTTGTGAGTGGCTGCAAGAAAGAAGAGATTAACACATCTCTTCCAAAAGCTGGCCCTTCCTGGAGATGTTTTGCAAGACTGAAGACCCTTTTTACTTGACTTCCCCACTGCCTCTCCCCCTCTATTCTGCCTTTTGACTTTAGTTCCTCATTGTTTTTCTCTCTCTCGCTCTATAAAAGAACCTGGCATCTAGACCCCGACAAGATGGTTACTTTGAGACATTGGCCTGCCATGTTCTCAGTCAGCCGGCTTTCCAAATAAACTCGTATTCCTTACCTCAGCACCTCATCTCTCAGATTCATTGGCCTGTCGTGTGGTGAGCAGGGAGAGTTTGGACTCGCTAACAGTTATACACTCCTTCCTGCCAGAAACAGCTACACAAAATTGATGGCTCCAAGGGCCAGGCTCACCCCACCTCCTTTCACTCAAGGTAATTCTCTTCTCTATCTATTTTATTTATGTGGACAATCACTTATAACTTCATTTGCAAAAAGTATTCTAGTGGTAAAGGCTTCCCTGGTGGCTCAGTGGTAAAGAATCCGCCTGTCAATGAAGGAGATGTAGGTTTGATTCCAGGGTTGGGAAGATCCCCTGGAGAAGGAACTGGCAACCCACTCCAGTATTCTTGCCTGCAAGATCCCATGGACAAAGGAGCCTGGGGTGCTAGAGTCCACGGGGTGCAAAGAGTTGAACATGACTGACAGCACACAGGGCACACACATTCTAGTGCTAAACCTTTGCTGTTTCCCTCAGTAGATAACTACATAGTTTACTTTCCACAGAAGCCAGCTGCCATTGAGGTATGGTGATCACTCTCAACATTCCTCTCGCCTTATCTACATCTCAAGACTTGAGTCTCTTAGTATGTATCCTTTTTCCTCCTCAAGGCTAATGCCATTACTCATGGTTGATCCCATATCTTTCTCATTTCCTCTGAGTCTTTGTGCCATCAAATTTCCTCTTTCCTATTAGGTTGCTGCTGCTGCTGCCAAGTCACTTCAGTCATGTCCGACTCTGTGCGACCCTATAGATGGCAGCCCACCAGGCTCCCCCATCCCTGGTATTCTCCAGGCAAGAACACTGGCGTGGGTTGCCATTTCCTTCTCCAATGCATGATTAAACCATATTAAATTGCTGTTTGGGACATTTACCAATGGTGGACTATTGGCAATTTCATATGGTTCAGACTAATATAGCTTTGTTCTTTCCCTCTCTAAATTTTCCTTCTCCTCCACCAAAAACAATAACAACAACAAAAATCCTTGTACAGGTTAGAGTAACCTCTCCATGGACTATGGTTTTTCTAACTTCACACCTCTATGTGTCCCTAAATAGAAAACCTAGATTATCATACCCCAGATATATCTGCCTTTGGTGTTCACATCTCCCAACTGACAATGTACCCAAGTATTTACCAAGGGTCTGGCATGTTTATGAAATTTTTGTTCACCCATTCCACAAATATTTTCTGAATATCTACACTGTTGCAGACACTATTCTAAGCACTTGGAAAATCAGTGAACAAAACAAAGATCTTTGTTCTGTTAGAGCCTATATTCTAGCAGGTGTGGGAGAAAGGGGACATGCAATAAACATAATCAGTAAGATAACCAAATAGCATGTTAGAAGGTGAAAGATGCCAGAGGTAAAAAGACAAAATAGAGAAGGGAAGGGAGATAGGGAGTACTAAGTGGAAAAGTTATAATTTTTTTGTTAAAGTATAGTTGATTTAGAATATTGTTAGTTTAAAGGGTACAGCATAGTAATTCATTGTTTTGTTTTTTACAAATTATATTCCATTATGGGTTATAAGATTACTCAAAAGCTTCCTGTGCCATATAGTAAATTCTTGTTGCATACCTGTTTTATGTATAGTAATTTGTATCTATTAATCCCATGCCCCTAATTTGTCCCTTCTCCCCTTCCTCTCCCCTTTGGTAACCATAAATCTGTAAGTCCATTTCTGTTTTGTATATAGATTCATTAGCATTATCTTCTAGATTCCACATATAAGTCATATCATATAGCATTTGTCTGGCTTACTTCACTTAGTATGATCATCTCTAGGTCCATCCATGTTACTGCAAATGGCAATATTTCATTCTTTTATTCCATTATATGTATACCACATCTTCTTAATCTAATCATCTGTTGATGGACACTTGGGTTGCTTCCATGTCCTGGTTATTGTAAATAATGCTTCTATAAACATAGGGGTGCATGTATCTTTTCAAATTAGTGTTTTTGTTTTCTCTGGATATTATCTCCAGGAGTGGAATTGCTGAATTATGCAGTAGTTGTATTTTTAGGTTTATTTTATTTTATTTTTGCCATGCCACATGGCTTGCAGGATTTAATTCCCTGACCAGGAATTGAACCCAGGCCACTGAAGTGAAAGTACTATGTACTAACCACTGGACCACCAGAGAGTTTCCTATTTTTAGTTTTTTAAGTAGACTCCATACTATTTTCCATAGTGGCTGTACCAATTTACATTCTCAACAATGTGTGAGGGTTCTCTTTTCTCTACATCCTCTCCAACATTTGTTATTTGTAGACTTTTTGATCATAAACACCCTGACCAGTGTGAGGTGTTAACTCATTGTGGTTTTGATTTGCATTTCTCTAATAACAAGTGATGTTGAGCATCTTTTCAGGTGCTTGCTAGCCATCTGTATGTCAAAAAATTGTAATTTTTAATGTGGTGGCTATAGTAGGTCTTACTGAGAAAGTGACTACTAAGTGAAGACTTTAACGGAATGAAGGACAGCCATGGAGATATCAGGGGGAAGTGTTTCAGGTAGAGTAAAGAGCAAGTGCAATGATCCTGAGGCAGGAAAGCTAATGGGTCAAGAGAACAGAGTAGTAGGATATGAGGACATAAAGGTAAGAGGGATCCTAATTGTGTAGGGCTTTTGTATTTGTTATACTGTTGTTGTTCAGTCACTCAGTCATGTCTGACTCTTTATGACCCCGTGGCCTGCAGCACACCAGGCTTCCCTGTCCTTCACTACCTCCTGGAGTTTGCTCAAACTCATGTCCATAGAGTTGGTGATGCCATCCAACCACCTCATCCTCTGTCCCCCCTTCTCCTCTTGCCCTCAGTCTTTCCCAGCATCAGTCTTTTCCAATGAGTTGGCTCTTCACATCACGTGGCCAAATTATTGGAGCTTCAGCTTCAGCATCAGTCCTTCCAATGAGTATTCAGGGTTGATTTCCTTTAGGATTGACTGGTTTGATCTCCTTGCTGTCCAAGGGACTCTCAAGAGTCTTTTCAGCACCACAGGTCAAAAGCATCAAACTGCCTAGAAACAAATTGTCCTAAAATTTTGTTTTTTAAAACAAAACACAGGAATTTAAGAGTGGCATGGCTGGCAGGTTCTTGCTCTGAGGTTTTGTCCTGTAGAATCCTCTTCCAAGGTGACTTACTCATGTGGTGGATTGGGAAGTTGGTACTTGTTTTGGGTGGGAGAGGAGGAGATGAGAAGGGGAGGACTCAGTCTTTTGCCACGTGGGTCTCTCTAAATGCTGTTTGAGAATCCTTATGACATGGCAGCTGTCTTCCTCCAGAGCAACCAATCCAAGAGAGAGCAAGGCAGAAATCACAGTGCCCCTTATGACCTAGCCTTTATGATACACTGTCACTCCCACTGTATTCTATCAGTTACACAGATCAGCCCTAGTTCATTGTAGATGAGACTACCCAAGCATGTGAAGAGCAAGAGGTAAAGATTCAGTTCAGTTCAGTCACTCAGTCATGTCCGACTCTTTGCAACCCCATGAACCGCAGCACGCCAGGCCTCCCTGTCCATCACCAACTCCTAGAGATCACTCAAACTCATGTCCATCAATTCGGTGATGCCATCCAGCCATCTCATCCTCTGTTGTCCCCTTCTCCTCCTGCCCCCAATCCCTCCCAGCATCAGAGTCTTTTCCAATGAGTCAACTCTTCACATGAGGTGGCCATCAGTTTTAGCATCAGTTCTTCCAAAGAACACCCAGGACTGATCTCCTTTAGAATGGACTGGTTGGATCTCCTTGCAGTCCAAGGGACTCTCAGGAGTCTTCTCCAACACCACAGTTCAAAAGCATCAATTCTTCAGCACTCAGCTTTCTTCACAGTCCAACTCTCACATCCATATATGACCACTGGAAAAATCATAGCCTTGACTAGTTGCACCTTTGTTGGCAAAGTAATATCTCTGCTTTTGAATATGCTATCTAGGTTGGTCATAACTTTTCTTCCAAGGAGTAAGCATCTTTTAATTTCCTGGCTGCAATCACCATCTACAGTGATTTTGGAGCTCCCCAAAATAAAGTCTGCCACTGTTTTCACTGTTTTCCCATCTATTTCCCAAGAAGTGAATAGACCAGATGCCATGATCTTAGTGTTCTGAATGTTGAGCTTTAAGCTAACTTTTTCACTCTCCTCTTTTACTTTCATCAAGAGGCTTTTTAGTTCCTCTTCTCTTTTTGCCATAAGGGTGGTGTCAACTGCATATCTGAGGTTATTGCTATTTCTCCCAGTAATCTTGATTCCAGCTTGTGCTTCTTCCAGCCCAGGGTTTCTCATGATGTACTCTCCATATAAGTTAAATAAGCAGAGTGACAATATACAGCCTTGACGTACTCCTTTTCCTATTTGGAACCAGTCTGTTGTTCCATGTCCTCGATTACTGGATATCATCTTAGTGGCTGGTTACCACAGCCTTGTAGGCCATTATAAATCTGTGGTTTTTACTTTGCGTGAAACAGGGAACCATTAGAGGGATGTGAGCAGAAAAATGACAATAATCTGACTTCTCAGGATGATACTTTCAAGAAAGATAAAAGGATCATTTGAGGATGCAGGTGATACTTAATGATCTTCCCCTTGACATGAAACATGTTCATTCAGAACTTCTCAACTTACTACACTAACCTGTAAGGGAGCCCATGTTTGTGAAACATGATTCATCTGAGAGTCTAATTCATCTGTCTGTTCCTACAGCATATTTGTTGGTCCCTAACAGAAGCAGAAGATATTAAAAAGAGGTAGCAAGAATACACAGAAAAACTATACCAAAAAAAGATCTTAATGGCCCAGATAACCACGATGATGTGATCACTCCCCTAGAGCCAGACAACCTGGAGTGCAAAGTCAAGTGGGCCTTATGAAGCATCACTACGAACAAAGCTAGTGGAGGTGATGGAATTCCAGCTGAGCTATTTCAAATCCTAAAAGATGATGCTGTGAAAGTGCTGCACTTAATATGCCAGCAAATTTGGAAAACTCAGCAGTGGCCACAGGACTGGAAAAGGTCACTTTTTCTTTCCAATCCTGAAGAAAAGTGATGTCAAAGAATGGTCAAACTACCACAAAATTGCACTCATCTCACTCATCTCATGCTAGCAAAGTAATGCTCAATATTCTCCAAGCCAGGCTTCAACAGTACATGAACTGAGAACTTCAGATGTTCAAGCTGGATTTAGAAAAGGCAGAGGAACCAGAGATCAAATTGCCCAAATCCACTGGATCACAGAAAAGTAAGAAAATTTCAGAAGTAGATGTTTATCTACTTCTGATTCATTGACTATGCCAAAGCCTTTGACTGTGTGGATCACAACAAACTGTGGAAAATTCTGAAAGAGATGGGAATACCAGACCACCTGACCTGCCTCTTGAGAAATCTGTATGCAGGTCAAGAAGCAACAGTTAGAACCAGACATGAAACAACAGACTGGTTTCAAATTGGGAATGGAATATGTCAAGGCTGTATATTGTCACCTTGCTTATTTAACTTATATGCAGAGTACATCATGTGAAATGCCAGACTGGATGAGGCACAAGCTGGAATCAAGATTGCTGGGAGAAATATCAGTAACCTCAGATTGCAGATGAAACCACCTTTGTGGCAGAAAGCGAAGAGTAACTAAACAGCCTCTTGATGAAGGTGAAAGAGGAGATGAAAAAGCTGACTTAAAACTCAACGTTCATGGTCCCATCACTTCATGGCAAATAGATGGGGAAACAATGGAAACAGTGGCAGACTTTATTTTCTTGGGCTCCAAAATCACTGCAGATGGTGACTGCAGCCATGAAATTAAAAGATGCTTGCTCCTTGAAAGAAAAGTTATGACAAACCTAGACAGCATATTAAAAAGCAGAGACATTAGTTTGCAACAAAGGTCCATCTAGTCAAAGCTATGGTTTTTCCAGTAGTCATGTGTGGATGTGAGAGTTGGACCATAAAGAAAGCTGAGCACTGAAGAATTGATGCTTTTGAACTGTGGTGTTGGAGAAGACTCCTGAGAGTCCCTTGGACTGCAAGGAGATCCAACCAGTCCATACTAAAGGAAATCAGTCCTGAATATTCATTGCAAGAACTGATGCTGAAGCTGAAACTGAAGCTCAGCACTTTGTCCACCTGATGTGAAGAACTGACTCATTGGAAAAGACCTTGATACGGGGAAAAACTGAAAGCAGGAAGAGAAGGGGATGATAGAGAATGATATGGTTGGATGGCATCATCGACTCAATGGACATGAGTTTGAGCAAGCTCCTGGAGTTGGTGATGGACAGGTAAGCCTGACGTGCTGCAGTCCATGGGGTTGCAAAGAGTTGGATACGACTGAGCGACTGAACAACATATTTGCAATAAGTCCAGGCTATGATCAGGAATTTATGTGCCTAGATTTCTTTTGTTTTCCTTCCTTTGGCTTTCCTTCTTCCTTGTTCATTTTCCCTTCATCTCCCAATCCCTTTCTCACTCCCGTTGAAACCATTTACCTCAGACCAGGACTTGAACCCATATGCTGGTATTTAAACCCAGTCAAAACCCAAGGAACCTTGTTTCAGGACCTAATGAAACTCAGGTTCTTGATGTCTCATCACAGAAAGAATTCCGTGCGAGATACAGGTAATAGGTAAGAAGCTGATTTATTCAGATTCAGAGAGAAGCACACTCCACAGGCAGAGTTTGGGCCATTGCAGATAGGGAGTGCAGCCACAAAATGTGTCTTGGTTAGTTTTTATGGGCTGGGTATGTTAATGAGTGGGAAGATTATTCCAGCTATTTTGGGGAAGAGGAAGAGATTTCTAGAAATTGGGCCACGGCCCACTTCTTGGTCTCATGAAATTGTCATGGCACCTCTGGGTGTGTCATTTAGTTTGCTGATTGAGGATCAGTGTAGTTGAACTCAACAGTTCTGCCATCTTAGACCCATTTGATTCTAATCAGTTTATGTTCTCTAATCAGCCTCTTTCAAAGGCTGTGCCCTGCCCCTTTCCCTCCTGTTACACTATTGAATGTCTTTCTTTTTCCTTTCACCTTCAGCTCTTGAACACAGGTCATATTCTACTCCCAGTTCCCTTGTTTATTAGTTGTGTGCTATTGGGGCATCTCTGGGCCTCAATTTCCTCTCTTAAAATTGGTTTACCATGAGACTGCCTACCTTAAAGGATTGTCAAAATTACAACAAAGTAGTCACATGCCAAGCACGTTAAGTGGTCTCCAGCAAGAACTGGACATGTTCACTCTCTTTATCTTTTCAGTCTTTTACCTCTGTTACTCCTTCACTCCAGGGCTCAGCAGGTAAAAACCGTGGGAAAATTACCTCGAAGCCAAAAGAGGAAACACTGGAGCTGGGGGCGGGGACTATGAGGTGTCCACTGCGCGTGCGCGCCCTCTCTGTCAGGTTCTGGTTTATAGGCGGTCGGGGGGGGGGAGGGGCAGGTGGGGTAAATAGGGCTTCGTTTGTGACAGTTGCCCCCGGTAGCCTGAGGGAGTGGCGGGACCTCGGCGGAGCCGCAGGCGGGCTGGCTCAGCGCAAATCGAGGGCTGGAGGGGTAAGTTGGAAAATGGCGGAGGGGGAAGGAGGGGCTTCACTGAGCGGGAGGCTGGCCTCGCGGCGGGGGCGGAGGCCCGAAGACTTTGAGGGGCTCGGCGGCGCGGCTGGGGCGGGAGACGGAAGGGCTGCGCCGCGTGCCTTGTCTCTTTGAGGCCCTGGCTTGAAGGCACTTTGGATTCCTCGACTTGCGGTTGCTCTAGGCGGTGGGCGGGCGAGTGAGGGAAAGGAAGGGACTTCCGTTTCCTTCTAGGCTGGGGCCTGGCCGCCGAGAGGAGTTGGCACTTCCAGATTGGGGCTTGGGCCGCCCCTCCTCCAGGACCCTCCCCTCAGCACCGCGCGGGGCGCCTCGGGCGATCTAGGCCGGCTCTCCTGGCGCGGTGGGTACTGCCCGGGCGGGCTTCCGCCTCCCTCCCCTTTTCTTCTCTCCCCTCCCCTCTCCTTCTCCCTTCCCTTCTCTTCTCCCCTCCTTCTCCTTGGGCCCCGCGCTGCGAGGGAGGGCAGGAGGGCAGCCCCTGCTGGGCTCGAGTGGCCCGCCCGGGGTTCGTGCCCAGGTTCCCGGGACTGGCGAAGAAAGGCGTGGGTGGCTTCAGGCCGCCTGCGTGCCTCCTCAACCCCCGTGACCCCTAAGGTAAAACGAGTCGAAGAACTTTAAAAAAAAAAAAGATCTAAGGGGACCCCCCCCCCCGCCCCCCTCCATCTGATGCCTGTGCCAGGGTATGGAGCTGGGTGGAGTGTGTCTGGTAAGAGCATGTGAACAGAAAGAATAGAAGCCAAAGACCTTCCGGAAGAGGAAATTAGCTAGTAATTCTTTCCAACCTTTGTCACCTCCCCAGCATATTCTGTGAGTAAAACAAAATTCAGTCTAACTTTCAGTTTCATTATTTTAACTCCATAATACACTTAATTGTTTTCTCATCGGGAGGAGGGAGAGTGGTTATTGCTGACACTAAGCAATAGCCCTCTCCACCTCCAAAAAAGGAAAAACGTCAATCAAAGCTTTTAAAAAACCTATCAAATTTTAATAATCTACTATTTTTTTCAGATATAATTGCATCACTAGTTATGTCACAAATGTGCTACCATGATAGTTAATTGTAGAGAAATTTACTCTTGTAAGGTCGGAGGTTTCTATAGTGTTTCTTTTTTTTCTCTCTTTTTTTACTTAACATTTGTTATATCCTGTTCAAGAGAATACTGTGACAGCCATCTTAGAATTATCACACTTTAGAACTGGAAGGGGTCTTAGTCCACCCATGATATTTACAAAAGCAAAAACTAAGGCATGGGAAGATTTCATGGCTTGCCTAATGCTAGTCGATTCCTTGCTGTTGCTCTTTCTGTGCAACTGCTCCACTTAGCCTCCAGTCAAGAAAATGAAGATGTATTCAGTGAACATTTCTGAAGCATATACCACTTTGTGCCATACAACTGTGCTACCTACTTAGTGTATTTAACATGCCTATGAAGCCAGTGCTTGTGGTATTTTTCTTCATCATTCAAGAAGTTAAAAAGATTTATACATACACACACATCTAGATGTATGTGCTCAGAAAAGTTCTTGAAGGATGTACAAAGAAAATGTTAACAGTGGTTACTTCTGGAGGTTGGAGGGAGGCTTTTTATTTTGCACCTCACATGTGACCTAATGTACTGTTTGAAATTCTCACTGTGAACAAGTATTGATTTTAAAGCTAAAAACAAGTTTTAAAGTTTGCACACATATATGTATATCAGTATAAACAAGTATCAATGGTATGTGTATATATATTTATATACCCATATGTATTTATGTATCAGTGATTTGTAAAATCCAGAGAGGTTTATGTCAGCCCAACTGGCAAAGCAGGCCTGATTATCTGATGCTCATATTTCATCTTTGGTTTTCTCCTATTGCTCCTAATGTAAGATGGTAACAGTGTATTTTATTAGTCTTTATATAGTTTTGGAAAATGTGCTTTTAATTATTGAATAATTAAAAAATTATAACATTCAGGATATCAAATTTGACACAAAAAATTCTGAACTTAGAAATCTTTGTAAAAATCATATAAAAAAATTAAGACAGTAAAGGTCCCTGGTGATTAGTAGTTCAGCTCTTTTGTTTTTATTACCAGGTTAAGACACAAGAAAAAAAAAAGTGAATTGCCCAAGGTCATATATCTAATTATTAACAGAGCTTGGACTAGAGTCTAGGTCCTAGTCCAGTGTACCTTGTACTACACCTGTAATTTTATTGCTTTCTAGTGCGTTCGATGACTCTAACGAGGTGGGGGAGAAGGGAATACTGACTAAAAGTCAGGTCCATTTCACTAGATAAGAATTACTGTAATTAATGACTCAGTTAACTTGTATAGAGCTTGAAATATTTAACTAACATAAATGTTCCCCTTGTATTTGGTTGTAAACATTAACTTGTATAGTTCTTGAAATATTTTACTAACATAAATGTTCCCTTGTATTTGGTTATAAACATTAACTCATTTAGTAGATCGTTTGTTTATATTATAAATGCTTAGAGACTCCAAGTGTGAAATAATGATGTTTTCCTGTTTTTGTTTGGTCCCATATTTAAATCTGGTAGTTGGTACTAACAGATTAAAAAAAAACGCTAATTTATTAAGAAAAGAAAAACTTACTGAGCACCTACAATATATGCCAGGTATTGTACTATGTGGTAGAATCCTAAAGATGAATATAGCAAGATAGATGCCCTTGTTCTCTTGAGGATGGGAGATTATCATGAGCTGTCATGTCTCAAACTTTGTGGTCTAATCTGGTAATAGTATTACAGAATGTAATCTGTAGCACTGTTTAAGGTCATTGTGTGAGTAGATTTGAGGAGATTAAAAACAGTAGTGGTAAAATAAATTGATCCTGAGTTGAACAAATATTATTTTCACATCTTAGAGGTCATGTGGTACAGTGGAAAGAGCCTTAGATTGAAAGCCTGAGTTCCTATGTTGACTTTGTTTCTGATTAGCTGAAGGATTGTGAGCGAATCATTCAACCTCGTTGCCTCCATGTTTCTTTTTCATAAATTTTAAAGTATATCTGTTCCACTTAATTCAAAGCATAAAAAGAGCATGTGGAATATTATATAAGAGAAATGTATCTGCCGTAAGAACTTGAGGCCAAATTTAAGTTATATGTTTATCTACTCTGCATATACTTAATAGGTTGTCCTTTTTGTGATAAAAGCATATTTATGTCCATTTTGTAGAACTTGGCATGGACTTTTATTTTTAATTATGATATAGTTGTAGCTGTGCTATTTGATGCATTTGGGGATTTGATTTGGTATAATTGGTACCCAGCCTTTGTTATGGATACATGTGATTCACTGTCATTCTGATCTGCTTCTATAATATGGGTTGTGGTAAAAAGTGAGGTTTACCTGCATTGACTGGGAATAGCTTGAACTCAGATGGTCAGACAGAGGTTGAACTGAGTGAGTTAAAGCTAATGTCCTAAACTGGGCAAAGCTGGTGCCACTGTGTATTCTCTGGTATACTTATATATGGTTTGAACTTTTATGCTTATTCCTGTAATGACTTTGTTGACCTCATAACACAGACTTCTCAGCATATTTTGCTATGTGATGTGCCTTTTGTGGCTCCACCTAATTTTTCAAGCCTTGAAAGGGCACAGAGCCTAACATTTTTTACCTTACTGGACTACCCTTTCTACAAATAATCCCTGTAGTAGTTTCCTTATACCTTTCGTTGTTGTTTAGTTGCTCAGTCATGTCTTTGCAACTGGATGGACTGTAGCCCGCCAGGCTTCTCTGTCCATAAAAGTCTCCAGACAAGAATACTGGAGTTGGTGGCCATTCATTCCCTTCTTCAGGGGATCTTGCTGACCCGGTGATTGAACCCACGTCACCTGCATTGGCAGGTGGATTCTTTACCATTGAGCCACTAGAGAAGCCTCCTTATACCTAGATTGGTCATAATCACTGGGTTTGCATTTTTTCCCTGGTGGCTCAGATGGTAAAACATCTGCGTACAATGCGGGAGATCCGGGTTCAGTCCCTGGGTCGGGAAGATCCCCTGGAGAAGGAAATGGCAACCCACTCCAGAATTCTTGCCTGGAGAATCCCATGGAGGGAGGAGCCTGGTAGCTAGTCTATGGGATCACAAAGAGTCAGACATGACTGAGCGACTTCACTTTCACTTTCACTGGCCACATGATCCTTGATGAGTAACAACCAGTCAGAAAATCACTGTTTCCCAATATTTCAAATGGGTGTAGGATGTGTAGGTTAAATTAGCTACCACGCATGAAAAAATTGTAGATTGTAAAGCACATTACATATTTTAGTTATTATAGGAGGTAACATGGTAAAAGAGGATGGGCTGTGGAATCACACAAGTTCCTGGTTAAATTTTGACCTTTGAAACAAATAGGATTAGAAACTTAGTTTCAATTCAGCATGTTTTAGTAGATTAGAGAAATGCATATAGTTAAAATGATGGGATAGAGGGAAATGAAACTTGGTCTATAGTGTTTAAAACACATGGAGCATTCATTAAATATGGTGTACGGTTTTAATGTGGCTTGTAGTCACTGTAGCAATGTTTCCTTCATTTTGTGTCATTTTTTAACTCAATCCCAGTGGAAGACAAACCTACTAAATGTTTGCTTAGAGACAACAGAGTAGCTTTTAGAAAGAGTACAATATTTTTGCTGGGGAAAAAGAAAAGATGTTGCCCTTTATTAAGAACTTATTTCGGCACTTGCTTGTGATCCCAACATGATCATGAAAGAGAATACTTAATCCTGAGAAAGACTTAGGGTAGTTACTACCCATTCACCAAGTCACTTATTAAAAGAACCTCAGAATGGCATTTGTGGAACCCTCTGATTTTTTTCCAGTACTGCATCCTGATCACTCTATCAGCATAAGTTATCTGAGTGAGAAGCAGATAGAATAAGTTCTGGTTTCTGTGGCCTTCATCAAATCATTTAATTTCTTTATGCTTTAATTTCTTTATCTGAAAATGAAAAAGCAATTTCTATTATCCTGCTTAGCACAAATATAAGTAAATTATGTTGAATAAGTTTTGCCTTTGGATATCAACAAATATGATGATTTTACTTTTCCGTGTTCTTGATTCTGAGCTGCCCTTTTGTAAAAATTATTTCAGGGAAATTTTTGGCTGAAGATCAGGGGAGACTGCTTTCTTCCAGTGCCCCAAATTATTTTCTTAAGGTATTAAGTGAACAAGTTTAGAACTCCAGCAATAGATATCACTCAGACATTTTTCAGTGAAATCTTTTCTTTTCAACTCAAGTTAACAATAAGCAATCAGGTATCATTATTACTAATGTTTCTCAGCCTTCTCTGCTAGTGATTTACTGCTACCCAGGCAGTGGACCAAAAGACATGTGTTCATAGCCAACCACTTGTACATAACCTGGTTACTGCTTTTATCTCTGGGAGTTGACCTGTATCCTCTTTTTTTTTGGCTTTGCCACAGCATGGAGGATCTTAGTTCTCCAACCGGGGTCAAACTTTGCCATCTGCCATGGGAGCCTGGACTCTAACCACTGGACCACCAGGGAAGGACCCTTTTATTTTTAACTTGATAATTGACAATAATATTACAAAGCAGCAAGTTGACAAATTCTCAGAATAGGCAAAAAGATAAGGACCTAAGAATACATTCTTCCCTCTCCTTGTTATAAGTTATAAAAATTATTTTATGTGAAAAAAGAGCCAAAACTTTGCAATAGCAGGCCCCACTAATGATAGCTTACCATGCCATTTTATTCACAGATGAAGGAAACATTGTCATATGGCAGATAGCCAAATAACACCCCCAGCCTGCTGGGCACAATTGTATAAAGGACCTTGACTAATCAAGAGTTCAACTGTTTTTTTCTTTTTGTTTTTGTTTTTGCTTTTTTCATTTAATTAGAATCTATTTGCTGGATAAAATTTAGAAAATTAAGAGAACCATAAAGAAGAAAATTAAAGTCAGTAATCCCAGTACCCAGAGATAACCACAGTAGAGTTTTAATATGTAGTTTAGCCTGCTGCTGCTGCTGCTAAGTCACTTCAGTCGTGTCTGACTCTATGTGACCCCATAGACAGCAGCCCACCAGGCTCCCCCATCCCTGGGATTCTCCAGACAAGAACACTGGAGTGGGTTGCCATTTCCTTTTCCAATGCATGAAAGTGAAAAGTGAAAGTGAAGTCCACCTCTTAGCGACCCCATGGACTGCAGCCTACCAGGCTCCTCCATCCATAGGGTTTTCCAGGCAAGAGTAATTTAGCCTAAATCTTTATATATTGCTCAGTCATGTCCATCTCTTTGCGACCCCATGGACTGTAGCCTGCCAGTCTCCTCTGTCCATGGAATTCTCCAGACCAGAATACTGGAGTGGATAGCCATTACCTTCTCCAGGGTATCTTCCCAACCCAGGGATTGAACCTAGGTCTCCCTTATTGCAGGCGAATTCTTTACTAACTGAGCCACCAGGGAAGCCCCTT
The DNA here is from genome assembly GCF_014754425.2 of Oryx dammah. Classification (NCBI taxonomy): domain Eukaryota; kingdom Metazoa; phylum Chordata; class Mammalia; order Artiodactyla; family Bovidae; genus Oryx; species Oryx dammah. The sequence continues at coordinate 31,890,738 of NW_024070207.1, read as the reverse complement.
ATATATTGGTATTTTTTATAATTGGGATTATACTAGACAATATTGTTTTATAACCAGCTTTTTTCACTTAATACAACATCATGAACACATATTTTTGTCCTTTAGTAGTGTCAGGCGAGTGTATGCTTCTCAGTTCTTGTCTCATCACAATGATTTGGAGTGACAGACATTAAAGCCCTCGGTGCGTCACAACTCTTGGGTCTTGAACAAACTGTGTCATAGCTCTTAGACAAAGCAGTGTTACAGCTCTATTTTATTTAGAAGATAGCAGGAGAATCCATCCTCGAAGAAGAGAAGAGAGTGGAGGAGCGTGCGTGTGGGGGTGGGGTAGTGAGGGAGGAAGAGTGAGTGTACGCAAGGGGGGGGGGTGGGGGGAGGTGTGGAGCGCCAGAGAGTGCTTGGCTCCTCCTTTTATATGTCTTCTTCCCCCTGGGCCTGCACTATGCAAATTGGGCTCAGCCAGGAGAGCTGTTCTACCTGAAGTCCTCACTCTGGTCCTCCTCGGACCTTTCTTTGACCTTCCTTTGTTCTATTTTCACGGGCTTTTCCCTTCCTTGTCTTTTAGCCACTGCCATTTTGGACTCCTTTCCCCTATTCTAACTACCTAACATTAGTATTCTACAACCTAAGTTTTTAAAGGTTGCCTAGTATCTACATTAACAAAGTGTTGTCCTCTTTTGTTGGAAATGAGTTTTTTTTTTTAATTAATATTGCTGTATTGAACATCCTCATATACATATTTTTTAAAAACATCCTTGATCATTTCCTTAGTGTTAATGTTTAGTACTAGGATGGCTGGTTCAGAAAGTAACCATATATTTAAAACTTTTAGAATGTATTGTCAGATTGCTCTCTAGAAAAGGTGTACCAGTTTTTAGTTCCACCAACAAGAATGACTGTTGTACTTTGTCTTCTCATCCACTGGATTTTTATTGTTAGTGATGGCAATCTCTGCCAGAATGTACAAAAATGGTATCTTTTGAAATGTTTATTTCTTTGATCACTCATGATATTTAACATTTTTGCATGTTTGTTGGCCATTAGTATTTGCTACTTGTAAATTTGTTTTCTGCTGAGATGTTCTTTTTTTATATAGGTTAATACAAGCTTTCAAGCTTTAAGACTATTCCTAGTCGAAAACAAGATAAAGTGGTGATAGGACACACTGCTGTGTGAGATCACTTTAATACTGATGTTAAAAACAAACAGGAACTTCCCTGGTGGCCCAGTGGTTAAGACTCCACAATCGTGATGCAGGAGGGCAGAGGTTCAATCCCAGGTCAGGAACCTAAGATCCTGCATGTCACACAGTATTGCCAACATTTTAAAAACTGCAAATGAACAGGAGGACATTAAGTTCAACATATTTTATAATAGTAAAAAATTGTTAGCTTTAGAAAAGCCTGGCAGTGAAGGTGCATAACGCTGTGTGTGTATATTAACATTTGTGTTTTTTAAAATGCTGTAACACATCTCTGGAGAAATGTAGGAGAAACTGGTAAGAGTGATTGCTTCTAGGAAGGGAACTGGAGGTTTAAGGTACAGGGGTGGAATGGATGCAACTTTTGTACCTCTCGAATTTGATCATGTGTGTATTTTCTCTTTTTAAAAATATACATCTAAAATTCATGTTCAGCAATATGAAATTGTGAGGTTATGATACATTCATATAGTCAGATACTAGTCATCCACTTAAAATAATGTTCTAATCTATATAAAAATTGATGTGGAGAGATGCTTATGATATATTTTTAAGTAGAAAAAAGCAAAGTATAAAAATACCATATAAGTCCTCTTTAGAAATATTTATAATGTGCATTTATACATGTACACAGAAAAGGGTCTTAAAGGATAAACACATTAAAGTATTCACAGTCTGAATAATAGGCTTCTTTTTTCTCTTTTAAAAAGGAAAACCCTTGTTTGTATTAAATATTGGATTGGTATCCATCAGGAGATTTTGTCTTTCTGCCTATTCTGATTTTAGCATAGATTTTTTTATCTATGAATAGACTCTGAATAAGCATAAACAGTATTAATCTATGCTGTGGATCTACAGTTTGGGCTATAGATGGTTTGTTTTTGAATCAAAGACTTGATTAACAAGCACTATAAATTGTCTTAAGTACTGAACAGTTTTCAGAAAAATGGAAGAGGGGATACTAGTGATTTTGAACCTTCTTATGATCTTAAGTGAATTCTTGAGCCCCAAATCTGTGTATTCTTCATTAAAAAAAAAAAACCATTCTTTGAGGGAGCACAGTCCCATGATTTATTGAAGAAAAGATGACAGAATACCTTACTGTGGGTCCATTCTGAGAGAACTATACCTGCAGAGTTAATTATTATAAATAATTTGGCAAAGATTGTCGGTCTGGGCTCAAATTTAAGTATTACTAGGACTTTCTAAATTAAGTGTAGAACATGTAATTGATACTCCCTTTGTTGATTCTCAGCATGGCCTTTCAGGTATTTACAGAAATAGGCTTCATGATCAAGCATATATTGTAGTCAGCAGTATTAATAAGTTGATGTTATTGACTGAGCTTATGGGCTAAGTGCTCCTTAATGCCATTCAGTTATTTGAGTGGCTCAAATGGTAACGCACTCCAGTGTTCTTGCCTGGAGAATCCCAGGGATGGAGGAGCCTGGTGGGCTGCCATCTATGGCGTCGCACAGAGTTGGACACAACTGAAGTGACTTAGCAGCAGTGCTTAATTTTAGGGAGAGAACTTTTGATTTTATTGAATGTAATTAACCTCAAAAATGTTCTGTTGACCATTTATTTAACTTAAATGAAACTATGCTTCATTGTTTGAAGAACCTAGTAGTATAAATTAACAATTTGACTAAAAGTTGAATTTTTGTATAAATGTATCATAGTATAAAAACTGAATTTTAAAAATCTGTTTTTTAAAAATATACCCCTTTTGTTGAAGGCAAGTAGATTTTTAAAATTCAGCTTTTTAATGCTATGTTGTATTTATGTAGATACCTTTTTTTAGACACTACAATTTTGTAAATCAAAATGCTGTTTCTAAACAGGGAACTAATAGTTTAAGATCATTATAAGAGGGATTGACCTCTCCTGGGTTAGGGAGAATGTTGCTAGTTTGATGAGATCTCTATCCTGGATCTTCTATAGGAGCAAGAAACAACTGATGGAAAAAATCTTAAAATATTTCTACACATAATGAGGAAAGAGAATCTTAAGATAAATTTTAAATTATGATGGTGTTTTGGGTTAGCATATATAAGATTTTTATTATATTACTATGAAAAATTTTATGAATCTTATATTTTTGAAATGTGATTTGAGTTGTACTGTTTACATAATATGCATATATTTCCTATTTTGGTCACATTTCCTGATCACAGTGGCATATTAACAATTTTTACTACTCACAGTGATTTCAAGAGTCCATTGGAGGTGGTGAGTAGAATGTGGAATAGTGCCAGCTGTGACCAAATAGATGTGGTTCAACATTCATTCTTTTGCCCAACATTGATTAAGCACTACTGTGTCACTCATTGCTTTACTAATTGGGAATACAAATGTGATAGGGCAGAGCCCTTGCCATAAAGGACCTTCATTCTAACAATATAGGTACACCTATAAACGTGCACACATGCAGTCATTATTCAGTCTTGTTCTAGTACAACTTGGGTCTTCAAATTATTTAGAGGATATACTGAGGGCACAAAGAGTAGTCATTCTATACTAGGGTTTTGAGTGGATGAATCAGCAAAGATGTCATAGGTGAAATTCTAAAAACATATGTCTTCTGAGTTTTAAACAGGTGTCTATGTGTGTGCGTGTGTGTATGCGCGCATGCTCAGTTGTGTCTGTGCAACCCTATGGACTGTAGCGTGTGTGTGTGTGCGTGCGCGTGCGCTCAGTTGTGTCTGTCCAACCCTATGGACTGTAGCCCACCAGGCTCCTTTGTCCATGGAGTTCTCCAGGCAAGAATACTAGAATGGGTTGCCATGCCCTCCTCTGGGAGATCTCCCCAATGCAGGGATCAAACCTGCATCTTTACGTGTCTCCTGCATTGGCAGGCGGGTTCTTTACCACTGTGCCACCTGGGAAACCCGTAAACAGATGGCCTTATTTAATTACATAATGTGTTTCAGTTGGCATGGTAGTACTGCAATGGGAGCTAATAGGGTTATATTGCTTGCTTACATTTTGTCATAACAGCATTGTTTTAGTTTCTTTGGGCTGCCATAATAAAGTACCACAAACTGAGTGACTTAAAACAGTAGAAATTTAGGGACTTCCCTGGTGGTCCAGTGGTTAAGATTCCGAGCTTCCACTGCAGGGGGAGCTAAGTCCTTGTTTGAGGAACTAAGATCCAACATACTGTGTGACCAGAAAGAAAGAAGGAAATTTATTTTTGCACATTCTGGTAACTAGAAGTCTGAAATCAATGTGTTCGTGCTATCCCTGAAGCTCTGGGGAGAACCTGTTCCATGCCTTTCTCTTCGCTTCTGGTATTGCTATTGATCCTCGATGTTTTCCTTGGCTTGTCAGTACATTAAGACTCCAGTCTCTGCCTCTGTCTTCACATGGCCATCTTCCTTGTGTTTCTTCTCCGTTTTTGACAAGAATATCAGTCATATTGGATGACAGCACCCGAATGACCTCATCCTAACTTGATTGTATCTGCATGGACCCTATATCCAAATAAGGTCATATTCCTAACCACTGGCTTAGGGCTTCAAAATATCTTTGAGGGGGCACAATTCAACCCATAATAATCACTTAATTCCTTTTTACTGTGCCACATCAATATAGTTACTTAAGAAGTGCTTTTTTATGAGGTTAACAATGCCCTTGGTTGCAGGGATAATGGTAAGTATTTTTAGTTCATTAAATGAGCCTGTAGTGACTGAATGAATTTCTCCCAGAGACCAGAAGAGTGAAACACAGGCAGGTTGTAGAGAGCTCTGAGCTTAATAAAAAAAAGATGAAGGGTTTTGCTGCTTATTTGTTAAGAATAGCAAACAAACAGTGATTTGTTATTCAGGTGCTCCTTGACTTTAAAAGATTTAATAGTTGTTTGTAATAGTTAATTTTCAGTCATCAGAGATAGTTCCCTAGTATATCATCTTAATTAAATTTATGTAAATCTTCAAAACTACTTTCTTTGTTGTCTTGTACACATATGAAACTGCTTCTTAATTTTTTTCTAAGATGCTATGGTAACTGAAACTCATGATATTATGGAATAGATTTTTAAAATTACTTTTGCCATAATAATTGCCTTCCAAATAGAATTCAGTTTAAGAAATTACTGTTAATCTTCATTTCAAGTAAGACAGATTTTTATTAGCTTAATACTTAAATACATTTTGGAGTAGTGTTCTGGTATTTAATATCACAAAAGTATTCCCCTGTGTGGGATTTTTTTTTCAAGTAATCAAAAATGTATTTCATTTTTTTTTACCATTTAGAGAAACTATCTTTCAGAAGGGAATCATTTTATCCTTCATTGTTTTAATAGCACACAACCGTCATAAACACGTTCATACTAGCCTTATTTTAAGATGAATTATTAAATAGCTTTAGGGGAAATTATTCATAGACCACAGGGAACTTCATAATATTCTTAATTTCTATGTGCATGCATTATTACAATGTTTATGCACACTGTCCAATGATAAATATCAAAGAAATCAGGCAAAGAATGAAAATTGGCAGCCTCACCCTTACCTGTCATAAGTAGATGTGTGGGAAATAAATAGCCCAATGAAAATAATATAGGTAAACTTTACTTGTCAGTGGTAAATACCACAGCTTTCTCTTAAAGTGTAGGCAATGTTCCTAGAATAATCCCACTGAAGAAAATCCAAAATCTTTACATAAAAAAGTGAACAAGTTTGTCCTATGTGTAAAAGTCTTTAAGTGCATTTTATATCCAAAACAATTTGCACTACTTGAACACAGATCTTCCTCAACTTATAATGAGGTTGCATCCCAAGAAAACCATCCTAAGTTGAAAGTATCATAAGCCGAAGATGCATTTTATACACCTAACTTACTAAATATAGCTTAGCCTGTCCTACCTTAAATGTGCTCAGAACACTTACATTAGCCTACAGTTGGGGAAAATCATCTAACACAAAGCCTGTTTATTTATAATAAAGTGTGGAATATCTCGTGTAATTTATTAAATACTGTACTGAAAGAGAAAAATGGAATGTTTGTATGGGTAGAGTTATGAGTCTATCAGTTGACCTTCGTGATTGCTTGAACTGACTGGGAGCTGCAACTTGCCCTGCTGCCCAGTATCACTAGAGAGTATCAGACTGCACTAGCACAGGAAAAGATCTGAATGTGTATCACTTTCACGCCATTATAAAGTGGAAGAATCATGTCAAACCATTGTAAGTAGGGACCATCTGTACCTTAAAAAAGTTCAGAAGCCTACCAACATACATATAGTAGCACACACCCAAAACAAAATAAATGCTTTCCAGTGAGATTGGGAATGAGGATAAGAATTAAAGGAGAGCATCTCCTGTATTATCAGAGTCAATAAAATTAGCTGATTATATAATCTATAGGATAGACTATCATCAATGTGAAAAACTCACAGAATTTCACAATTCAGGAACATAGCTTCAGTGCTTCATAATGTTTAAAGAAGCTCCTAAGGATAGCCAATTGGTTTGATTTCTTAGAAGTTAGAAAAAATGCATTTCAGAAAATGATTTGTAACAATTAACAGCAAACTAACACAATATTGTAAAGCAATTATCCTCTAATTAAAAATATAATAACATTAGCACAAGAACAACATTAAGAAAGAAAAATACTGGGGGAATTCCGTGGTGGTCCCGTGGTTAGGACTGCGCTCTCACTGCCCAGGGACCAAATTCAATCCCTGGTCAGGGAACGATGATTACCCAAGCCTGGGGAATGGCCACGCCTCCTTCCCCCCAAATACTGGGTACACAAGAACTGAGGTCCTCAGAGTACCAAAAATATCTAAAGAGAATCAGACTTCACATTAGAATTTAAACAATGTAGTTAAAGGAAAAACTAACTGGAATCTTTGTAATAGGTTAAATATTTAACTCTTTCAAACAGAAATAATCCTCTCACATAGTTCTAGAAATGTACTGTAGCATCTAGTTTTCCGTATCAAAAGCACATAATTTCATTAGCAGAGCTCCGTTTGTTTTAGACTTAAAATCACCTCTGATCCACCAAAGTTTGTACTAACAGTTACCAAACTAACATTTAAACCGCTTTATTGAGATACAATTCACATACTATAATATTAATTTTGAAGTGTACAGTTCAGTGATTTTAATGATCAGAGTTGTACAACCACCATTACAGTCTCAGTTCAGTCAGTCAGTTCAGTTGCTCAGTGCAACCCCATGGACTGCAGCACATCAGGCCTCCCTGTCCATCAACAACTCCTGGAGCTTAATTAAACTCATGTCCATTGAGTCGGTGATGCCATCCAACCATCTCATCCTCTGTTGTCCCCTTTTTCACCTGCCTTCAATCTTTCCCAGCATCAGGGTCATTTCCAATGAGTCAGTTCTTTGCATCAGGTGGCCAAAGTATTGGAGCTTCAGCATCAGTCCTTCCAATAAATATTCAAGACTGATTTCCTTAGTATTGACTGGTTGGATCTCCTTGCAGTCCGAGAGACTCAAAAGTCTTCTCCAACACCACAATTCAAAAGCATCAATTCTTTGGCGCTCAGCTTTCTTTATAGTCCAACTCTCACATCCATACGTGACGACTGGAAAAACCATAGCTTTAACTAGATGGACCTTTGTTAGCAAAGTAATGTCCCTGCTTTTTAATATGCTGTCTAGATTGGTCATAACTTTTCTTCCAAGGAGCAAGCGTCTTAATTTCATGGCTGCAGTCACCAACTGCAGTGATTTTGGAGCCCCCCCCCAAAAAAAAAAAATTAATCTAATTTAAAATATTTTAATTACTCCACAAAGAAACCCAGTAACTATTTGCATATTTCTGATTCTCCTCCTTACCTAGCTGTAAGCAACCACTAATCTACTTTCTCGTTCTATTTACTTTAAGAAATTTTAAACCTACAACATTATTGTTCTCATGCCTTTTCCAGGTCATTGGCTTAGAGGTCTAAATGTTCTTAAATTAGCCAAATTTACAAGTTCTCAGACATCCTCACTCAGAAAACATTCAGCATTCAAAAGATGGTTTCATGATATTCCATCTTATAAGAGTTTTTGATCTGGAACATGTGTTTCAAATTCTGTTCGCACCACTTTCTAGGAGTGCTAAACTCATTTAATTAGAAGGAATAAAACCATTCTGTCCAAACTCAAAACTGAGTTTGTTCTATTTGGGTTAACCATTTCCAGGCTTTCAATAATAAGAACAGCTTTAGGACTCTAGCATGGTACACCACTATCTTCAATAATAATGTCTTCATCCTTTGGCTCAGTGTTTTGGTTCAATCTGCTGTGGATAGCCAAGAAAGCTATTACCAGTAGATTGGCCAGAGCTGCCAGAAGTCCTACTGTTCGTAATGTTGGTCTCCTGTTTACTTGTCTTGCTATTATGATGAAGTTGTGACTGTTTGCAATCATCCTGTTATTTGATCAAAACTCTTCCCTGGGGAATTCCCTTGCAGTCCAGTGGTTAGGACTCCATGCTGCCACTGCAGGGGGCACTGGTTCGATCCCTGATCAGGGAACTAAGGTCCCGTGTACCGCACAGCCAAAAAGAAAAACAAAACTGAATCATTGTGCTGTACATCTGAAACTAACATGACATTGTAAATCAACTATACTTCAATAAAATGTAAAAGAATAAAGCTCTTCCCTGAAACTTCTATACCACTAACCTAAAATGTCATTAGCAGCTGATAGTCCTGTGCTGAGAGCCAGACCTCCTGGAACAAGCCAGGGTGTAATGATCCATGGGACCTACTCTAAGCCATATAGTGTCTCCTTTAGGCTCAAACCATCCCAGCTATAGAGCCCCAGGGAGTGGTCAATGTTGTGTTTATAAAGATGAACTAGTCCTATGATGTGTTTCTGGGGGAATATCCACATCTGTAATGGAAGATACATCTTAAGTCTTGGTGCATACCAATGACTAGATCTAGCTTTTTTCTTTGGTTAACGGACCATCCATTAAAACATTTTCCTTCTTCATTAGCATGTCAGTACCAAAGGCACTATTTGCTTCTTTCTGTTTTTTTGTATAAAAATCCTAAGCAGCAGGTTGGTTGTTGAAATCGCTTTGTCATAATTATCATCTTTATATATAGATGGTAAGTCTCCCTCGTATAGGCTAATAAAATGTCATCATTAGGTATCTTACGTTGCAATAATCCATGAAACTCCACTAAATGTCCAAGTTTTGCTCTTTGTGTTGAAAACTGACAAAATTCGGTGCCAACCTGCTCCTCTCCAGGCTGCCTGGGCGGCTCCAGTCAGACTGAGTGCAGGAGCTGCAGCCCAAAGAGTCTGCCACTTACCAGAGGCACCTGCATAGAAGGCTTGGGTCTCAATGCTGGGCTCCACAGGCCAGCTGGGGCCGCCTGTCTCTGTGGTGGCTGGAGGCACAACTCTGTCCTCCCTCCCTCTGCTTTAGTGGGTGCAGAGCCCTGGTGGAGGGGGATGAGGGGGCAGCCAACCCATCTACTCTTTGCTCTCGGCCACATCCCCCACAATCAGGCCTGTGGTGCCAACCAGAGAGAAGTTAGGCAAAAATATTATCAGATACATTTTGGAGAAAAAGATCACCTTAACATATTTTACCTATATATTAAAAATTACCTCCAGGTCTTGTTCATGAGTATATATTTTTACACAGCTGCAGTCTGATATACATCCTACTTTATATCCTTTACCTGTGTAGAATAACCTTTGTTCTGTATATTTGACAACTTTAATAATAAAAACCTGAGGGAAATAGAAACTCTTGTATTGTGTGCAGATACCAGGTAGGTTTTCTGTTTTTCTCTCCCCTCCAACTCCCCATAGTCCCACATTATTGCTAGAGTAGCAGTCAGTCTCCTCTCTTTGGCGCATGCCTATGGCTACTTTTACCCAGTTGACCAAGCTAAATATATGTATCTGTGTGTGTATAAATACGTATATAAATAATATACATGTTTATGTTTGTATACATATGTATGCACACATGTATATGTATGGGTATATGTATATTTTATGTATGTACAGGTATATGTGTATTTTGTGTAGGTATATGTATATTTTAAGCACATCTCACCATGTTGAAATCTTCCATACCCCTTGTACCACATATACCACTGCTTGCTGATTCTTTTTATGCCAATGTTGGCTTTCAGAGTGCCATTTTTCTTAACTACTATTCCTTCAAGGTTCCTGACTGCCTAGCCCCTTTAAGTCAAAGCTTTCTTGGACATCTTTCTCTCTGTGTAAGAGAAAAAGTAAGAGTGCCTTCTTACTTTCTGCTTACCCAGTTCAAAGTCAAATTTTGCTTTCACAAAGAAGCCTTAAGTTATCTCAGCATACTTCATTGCACTCAGCCCTTTTCACATCCAAAAGCTTCTCATTCATACCTCACTTTCCTGTGCTCCACATATACTTATTTTCTAAATATCTTTCCTACCTTCATTTCACTTAAATCCAGTTTCTTAAAATCATCTCCCTTCACTTTCTTTTGGCACTTTTTTCCAGTCTCAAGGTTTCTGTCTTTTGTCAATCAGTTTTTCTCCCTTTTAACTCTTAACCTTTCTGGTAGTGGTTTTCTCACTCTTCTACAAAAGCCCCCACTCTGATAATGTATATGCAGTGTTCAGTTGAGTAGCTCTGAATAAATACCTGCTTTTCAAACAAGAGAAATCTAAACTAAAGCATGGAAATAACCCCTGGGAAGATAAGGTCTCCACTTGAAAGCTTCAAATAGAAATTCTCCTGCTTGTGTTGAATGATGGAGCTTTATCTAATAGTATCTGAAATAGGATGACTACTTGAAACACACAAAATATTCACCATTATGAAATGAAAATAGATCATTGCTTTTACATTTCTGCCTGTTTTGACTGGCCTGAGAAACAAAACTTACCACCTCAGAGAAGGTAACTTTCATATGTCTGAGATTATATTCAGCATTAATTCTTCAGGATAATTACAGACTTAGAAATGCTTAATCTAAGGTCTCCTCGTCCATGCCAAAGTCCCTTCCAGTGATGACAGGAACTCAAAATCTACAAGGCAACCCAATCCATTTTATACTGATATTGATTGTTGTAACTATTCATCCATCCCTGTACTGGGTTAAAATGTACTGAATGTAATGCATATTAATTAACTGTAATTCTGCCCTCAAGGTAAATAGAATTTGGATCCCTTTTCTACATGACAGCCTTTTAGATCTCTCAAGGTAGTTATTCTGTCCTCTCCACTGCTCTCCCTACAGTTTTCTTTTCCCTTTGAGATAAATACTTGACTCTTCCAACTATTCCTCATAGGATACCACTTTCATCATCTTGATTGATCTCTATGGACATTGTACTTTGTTAATGTACCTTCTAAAGTGTTCAGAACTAAAAATAATACTCAATATGTAGCTGAATTGAATCTGAATGTTGCACATCTGGACATGAATGCAGACTGAAGTTGTTTCAAGTTTTTTAGCTGCCATGTAATGTTGGCTCTTGATGAATTTGTAATTAACTAAAATCCCAAGATTTTAATCTGGAGATTTGCCTTCACATGACTTATTTCCAAACCAGGATTCCATCTTCCTTTAGGTGTACAACAGATTTTTAAAGTCAGAATGTAAGGCTTTACACATATCCCAATTTTATCTCATTAGCTTGTCAGCTTCCCTTGGTGTCTTTGAATTTTGATTTTTATCGTCAAGCTTATGCTGATTTGAGAGTCTTAAAGCTATCTGGGAAACAAAAGTTGTGGAGACTATCTTCCAAAAATTGTTGTATGCGCATATATCTCAGCTCTTGATGTGTATATGAATTAATATAGTATCTTCCAGACCCAGGGATCAAACTCAGGTCTCCTGCATTGCAAACAGATTCTTTACCATCTGAGCTACCAGGGAAGCCCTATATGAATTAGTACCAGTATAAATTAAGTCCAAGAGGACTGAAGTCCACTGCCAGCCTGCAAGACAGAAGCCTTGTGTTGAACATTAACTCCAAGAGAGATGAAGTTCAAAATATACTGTGCCAACATAATGCCAAAAGAGCTGTTAGTTCTTCCCAAAAAATCAGTTACTGTATACATGAAGTAGAGACAGTCATTGTGACCATTCCTTTATTTTGCCTTTGACAGGCATATACAGAGCACTGTATCATGAATAAAGTGAGGTTCTGAAGGACCAGGTTTGCCTGGGGCAACTCTTAATTTGTACCTCTTGTCTTAACATCATCTTTCACTTTTAAAAGAGTTCAGGTTTAGAGGATAAATTATCTTGGCCACTCTTCTCATAACCCAACCAGTTCCTTTTAGCATTTATCTTGGTTAAATATTACAGAGCTGTAATTTGGCAGCTCTAATGAGGCTGCAATTGTATTTCTTTTCCATTTGAAAAGATTGTTCCTTGTCTGTGGGCAATTGATAGCAAAAGTAATTGCAATTAAGGTCTACATGTGCTTAGTATTTAGTATTTTTCGTGAACCACCCTCTAGAGGGCACTGTTACATACGTTTGAAATGATCCAGTTCCAACAAAAGTGGACTGTTGTTTTACCTGAAAATCATAAACACTTGATGCTCTTAAAGAACACATTGGAACCAACGTTGTGAGTAAAACTTATCTTTTGCAAAGCAGTAGAGAAATATTAAAAATTAGTTCATTAACATTCTGAGCATTTTTTAAATTGTAAAAACTGAATTTTGATGCCTTGAATATACAGTGATCCATTATAACAATTATTCATAGACTTAAGAATCTGCATATTTTATGCTTCTTTCATGTTTTTCCTAATTAATGATTTTACATGGTTAATAATTTTAACATATTCTGCATCACATAGTTTCATGTTTATATAAAATAAGCACTATAAAATGAATAGTTCTGATCTACTTGTTTAAATATTACTTTCCTTTAAAAGAGAAAACAAGAATGCTGGTTTTTACTTTATGACCTGAATCATGTGATAATGTATTCATAGAATTCTAGTATTTAGAATGTTTCTTAGAGATTGTGTGATTACTTTTAAGTCATTAGTGGATAATTTGTTAGCTCCTAATATCAAAAGTATATTGCCTGTGTTTCACATTTTAGATTTCCTAATGTAATGTTCTCTTTTTAGAAAAGGTGGACAAGTCCTATTTTCAAGAGAAGATGACTTTTAACAGTTTTGAAGGATCTTGTGTACCTGCAGACATCGATAAGGATGAAGAATTTGTAGAAGAGCTTAATAGATTAAAAACTTTTGCTAATTTTCCAAGTAGTAGTCCTGTTTCAGCATCAGCACTAGCACGAGCTGGTTTTCTGTATACTGGGGAAGGAGACACCGTGCGGTGCTTTAGTTGTCATGCAGCAGTAGATAGATGGCAATATGGAGACTCAGCAATTGGAAGACACAGGAAAGTATCCCCAAATTGCAGATTTATCAATGGCTTTTATTTGGAAAACAATGCTGCACAGCCTACATATTCTGGTGTCCAAAATGGTCAGTACAAAGCTGAAAACTATCTGGGAAACAGAAATCATTTTGTTTTAGAAAGGCCATCTGAGACTCATGCACACTATCTTTTGAGAACTGGACAGGTTGTAGATTTATCAGACACCAAATACCCAAGGACCCCTGTCATGTGTAGTGAAGAAGCTAGATTAAAATCATTTCACAACTGGCCAAACTATGCCCACTTAACCCCAAGAGAGTTAGCTCGTGCTGGACTCTACTACACAGGTATTGACGATCAAGTAGAGTGCTTTTGTTGTGGTGGGAAGTTGAAAAATTGGGAACCTTGTGATCGTGCATGGTCAGAACACAGGCGACACTTTCCTAATTGCTTCTTTGTTTTGGGCCGGAATATTAATATGCAAAGTGAATCCACTATCGTGAGTTCTGATAGAAATTTCCCAAATTCAACAAATGCTCCAAGAAATCCAGCCATGGCAGATTACGAAGCACGGATCATTACATTTGGGACATGGATGTGCTCAGTTAACAAGGAGCAGCTTGCAAGAGCTGGATTTTATGCTTTAGGTAAACTTTATTATAAAGCTAGTTAAATAAATAACTTTCCAACTGTCTCAGGGCTCCTAAAAAGTAAATAGATGCCATTTGCCCCCCAAACTGGTAATATTTAGGTGTAAGTTGGCATGGTTAATTTATGTTAGTAGTATTCTGTGAACCTTTTTGTTGAATCTGTAATATACCACAGGAATTTATGTGGAAAAGACTGCCATATTATGAGTAATATGTATCTTTGTGTAACTGTCTTTTGGGAAAGAATGACATGCAAAAGATGATAGATATCCCTGCTAGAAGAATAGGTCTGATAGTAATACTGACTATAATTTATTGCACACCTGTATGTGCTCAGTAGATGTGTTACATGCATCTTCTCTGTGCCTCACAACAACCCTGTAAGAAGAGTTAACATTAGAGAATTTACCTTGGCTGATGTTAAAATTGATACCTGCCTTTTGTACATAGACTATATACTTGAAAGCTGCCCTATATATTTGAAAGATATCTTATTGCTTAAAATGAGCACTTTTCAAATGGACTACTGTAGACATGTCAGTTGGAGAAGGAAATGGCAACCCACCCCAGTATTCTTGCCTGGAAAATCCCAGGACGGAAGAGCCTGGTGGGCTGCAGTTCATGCGGTCGCAAAGAGTCAGACATGACTGAGTGACTGAGCACAGACATGTAAGTAGGGAAAGAAAGGCCATCAGTATGATGGCTTCCAGGAATATTCAGAAAAATTATACTATTATATATCTAACCCATTTACTTTAAAATTGAATAATGCCCCAAACCAAAATATCAATTATTTCTATATTTTATTTACTCAGTATCATAAGACAGTCTTGAAAGTTTATTGTCATATAGCTATAACCTTAGAGAAATTTATCCTGTAATTTCATTATACTCAACTTTATTGTTAAAGTTCTATAGTTTGAAAAAGTAAGTGTAGTGTTGATGACCCCAAATGACATGTTGTTAATAAAGTAATTACAAAGTTTTCACATAAAAATTGGGAAATTTTGTTTTTGTCTCCTGTAAGTAAGTGTTAGTCTCTCAGTCATGCCCCACTCTTTGCGACCCCATGGACTGCAGCCCACCAGGCTCCTCTGTCTGAGATTTTCCAGGCAAGGATACTGGAGTGGTTTGCCATTTCCTCCTCCAGGGGATCTTCCCAACCCAGGGATCGAACCCCGGTCTCCTGCACTGCAGGCAGATACTTTACCGATTGAGCTACAAGGGAAGCCTCCTGTAAAATACCTCAAATTGAATCAGTAAATTTAGTGTGTGTTTCCTCCTCAAATGATCTTACCTATTACTTAGATATGAATTCAGATATCTTCTTTTAAGGTGTGAGCTTTTCATGTAGTTTAGAATGCTTAATTTTATAGTATTTAAAAGGCTATTTTTGGGTAAGGTTGTAATTGCACAAATACACATGTTTTTACTTGGTTGTTTCTTAGGTGAAGGTGATAAAGTACAGTGTTTTCACTGTGGAGGAGGGCTCAATGATTGGAAACCCAGTGAAGACCCTTGGGAACAACATGCTAAGTGGTTTCCAGGGTAAGATATTTAAATGTTCATTCAGTGACAGGCAGGTTGGCCAGTACATATGCAGCGGGAAGACTTGAATAACTTTTCACCTCAACTATTTTTACCTTCACCAATGGCTTGAAATTCACACCATGTTTATAAAAATGGGGTCACCTACTTTATATACATTAAAAAAAAACCAAAAAGCGTAAGCCTTTTCCGGTGACCAAATCATTCATCATTTATGTATCATACCTGTGACATTCAGATGATGCTATTTCTAAACACCAAATTAGGAATGTATGCTTTTGTTGTTGTTGGAAGAGGGCTCTTTAATGATGGGCATGAGAATCCATGTTATCAAGGAAATTCCTTAAGAACCCATCACAACCCCTAGCAAATATTACTGAATCTCACTGATTCTAAGACATACAGTTGTTCACATTTTCAGCTCTGAAATCAGGACACATCTGGTGGTGGGTCATAATTTAATTGGCAATGGTGATACATAGTATAGTAGTATACATGTATATATACTATACATAGTATAATCATGCTGCTTACAATCAGTGGCATCTTAGAATGATGACATATTCTAAGTGTCTTTCTACCATCTTGCCTCTTTAAGGCACACAGATGTGTAGTATACAGTGATGTGAATTTTTGGCCTACAAAATAGTACAACTTAAAACTTCAGAATGATTTGGAAGTAAGTCTTAACCTTAAACACTCTTAAAAGGAAACGTTGAAAGCCTAAAAGATTCCTTTAAAATGTACAATTGGTTAATCTCTAAATAAAACTCATTAAGATGAACTATTTAAGACTTGTTTTTAAATGTCAAGGTGCTAGTTTAATAACTTGTTTAAAAGCTGAACATTCTCAAGTTGATATTTTTCTCTATTAATACTAGCATATTAGGATAACAAAGGGGACATTTTTTTAACATTAAAATGATAGTTGGATAGTGAATTGAGTAACATTTTATTTTGTGGCTCTTTAGAAATATCAAAAAGCAAGTTAATAGAATTAAGATGATTCTGTCTTAAGATGATTATACTTTACTAATTGATGAGCTACTAAAGTTTAACCTTTTATTTGTTTAGCTGTAAATATCTGTTAGAAGAGAAAGGACAAGAATATGTAAACAATATTCATTTAACCCATTCAATTGAGGAGTCTTTGGTAAGTCACATATTGTAGAATACACATTTTCAAATATTATGTAATTTGTTTTGCACATTTCTTGGTGTAAAATTCACAGTATAGTATTTTAAATTAATAAAGCATGATGAGCCTAAATGGGAGATCTTGAAGAGTCCTTGTTTTTCTTAAGCTGAAGCAAATTTGTGAAAAGGAGATCAGGATGAACCAATTTAAAGTATCACTGTAGGCGAAAATGGACTTGGAAGAACTAAAACATTTAAATCCCTCAGCCTTCTGAAATTAGGCTTGTAAAATGTGTTTTGTATTGATAGTTTTTAACTTTCCACAGACAGTATTTAAAATCTCAAAAACAAACCTAAATTGATAGTGTGGCCTGGGGTGGCTAAGGCATCAGTACTTTGTGGAAAGAGCCCTGGACTAGAATGGGACACAAGAGTTGCCATTATGGCCCTGCCATGAACTGTTTAATCTCCCTGAGCCTCAGCTTCTTGTCTGTAAAGTGAGTGGATTGGAATCTTTTAACTTCGAGCTTCATCAAGCTATGCCTCTTGTGAATATTCATATATTGAATTGGAATAAAGCTAATTTATAAATTCACGATAAACGTAATTTTTCAAATTGAGGTAATTGCCTTCTACCAAAAAGAATTCTAACTTACAATTCTTATTTGTATTTTAGGCGAGAACTGCTGAAAAAGCACCATGGTTAACTGAAAGAATTGGTAAATATACCTTTTAAAATATTTTAATTTCATTGCCAATTTATTACAGTTGTTATTTATAGAGTAGAAAGGTAAGCCTGCTATAAACTTAAGAATTAATGAAGTGCCTATACATTTAAGTTGGGTATTTATGTATTGGGAACATTCGTTCAGAGGTTGAACAGAGGAGGAACAGCTGTAGGCTGTACATTTTCATTTCTGTTAAAATCCCCCAAAAAAGAGTTAAGTGAATTTTTTGTCAGCAGAGTTTCTTTAGTTAGCCAAGATCATGAATCCAATGTCCTACTGATATGCTATTACCATGATCAGCCCTGACCTACCTGTTTCCTTATTGGATGCCTCTTTTTGCCTTCCCCAGCTACTTCATAAAGGGGTGTGGTTTGGTTTGTTTATATCCTATTGCCTTTTAGAAAGGTAGAGTTTTTTTTTTTAATCACAAAGATTATTTACTCATCATAGACAAGAATGATATTATTATCCGACTTTGCAGAGAGGTTAAGTGACCAGCCCACAGTTACATTACAAAGCATTAGTGGTCTTCAGAATCCTACATCACACTACAGATCTCATTCTCAACCTAGTCATCGTGTTTTAAATATAATAAAATTTAGTTTAAAATATGTCTCGTGATTCCCCATTCCCTATACTCATGTTGTTGTTGTTAATCACTAAGTTGTGTCTGACTGTTTTGTGACCCCATGGACTGTAGCCCACCAGGCTCCTCTGTCCATGGGATTTCCCAGGCAAGAGTAGTGGAGTGGGTTGCCATTTCCTTCAGGGGATCTTCCTGACCCAGAGATCAAACCCACATCTCCTGCATTGGCAGGCATGTTCTTTACCACTGAGCCACCAGGGAAGCCTTCCCTATACTTAAAGCATCATCTATTTAGTATCTTAAAGATTAGAAGACAAGAGAATACTGTATATATACATATATATGCTTTTGACTGAGACTCTTGCTCTGGTTTAGGATTAGTGTTTTTAGTTGATTTGCATTTCCCTGATATCTAACAATGTTGGGCATTTTTTTCATATGCTTTTGGGCCATTTGTATATCTTCTTTGGAAAAATGTTCATCTCCTTTGCCTTTTTTTTAGTTGGATTACTTGATTTTTTGTTATGGACTTGTAATAGTTCTTTATATATTTTAGTTCTTTATACATATAAGTCCCATGTCAAGTATATGATTTGCAAATATTTTCTCCCATCCCATGGGTTGTCTTTTCACTTTCTTTTTAGTGTCCTTAAGAGTTTTATGCTTTTAGCTCTTACATTCAGGTCTGTGATCCATTTTGAGTTAGTTTTTATATATGTTATGAGGGAGAGGTTCATCTAACCATCACCCAGATCAAGATACAGAACATCTCTACCACCCTGGAAAGCTCCTTCAGGCCCCTTCACAATCGATATTTACCCCCAAGTTTTATCCTGACTTCTATTACCATAGATTAGATTTGAACATCTTAAAAATGTAATCATACAATATGTACTCTGTTGTCTCTGGTTCATTATTATGTTGATGTTTTGCTTATCATGTCTATGTGATTGATCCATGTTGTCTGTGGAAGTAGTTCATTCTTCTTCCTTGCTGTTTAGTATTTGAATATACCACAATTTACTTATCCATTCACCTGATAATGGACACTTGAGTTGTTTCCAGTTTGGGGCTGTTATAAATAACACTGCTATGAATATTCTTGTGTATGTCTTTGGTGGGTATATGTACTCATCTTTAATACTGAAGAGTGGGGAATTCCTGGAGGCCTAGTGGTTAGGACTTGGCACTTTCACTGCTGGGGGATAGAGGAGGGAGGGGAGCATGTTCAATCCCTGGTCAGGAAACTAAGATCCCTCAAGCTGCACAGCTTGGAAAAGAAAAAAGGGGGAAAAAAATACCCAAGAGTGGAAGTGATGAGTCAGAGGATAGAAGTCTCTTTTAGCACATCACTACACAATCTGGTAAGATTAGTATTCGTTAGGCTAACAAAAGAGTAAGAGCTTTACCCAGGGAGGAGAGTGAACAAAGGCATGAAGTCAAAGCAGAGAGACTGTCTCCTCCTGGAACTAGAAGTAGTTCCTTTGATTTACACCTAGAAATTGGAAGGCCAAGAGCTCTAGTAAGCTCTTCCCAGGTGGCTCAATTGGTAAAGAATCCACTTGCCAATGCAGGAGATGCAGGTTGGATCCCTGGGTCAGGAAGGTCCCCTGGAGGAGGGCATGGCACCCCACTCCAGTATTCTTGCCTGGAGAATCCCATGAACAGAGGAGCCTGGCAGGCTGCAGTCCATGGAGTCACAAAGAGTGGACACAACTTAGCGACTAAACACCACCACCGCCGCCGCCACAATCTGTAGTCCTACCTTGAGTGTCATTAATGAGAGTTTCTATTAGATTTCTTGCCTTATCTAGTCCACCCCACTCAACTGCAGAAA
This sequence comes from Oryx dammah, assembly GCF_014754425.2. Taxonomy (NCBI): domain Eukaryota; kingdom Metazoa; phylum Chordata; class Mammalia; order Artiodactyla; family Bovidae; genus Oryx; species Oryx dammah. The sequence goes on along the minus strand of NW_024070207.1, from coordinate 31,870,714 downwards.
CTAAGTCTGAGAGATAGGAAACTGATACATTGAAGGTCACAGACTGAAACTTCTTCTATTTCCCATGATTTTTTCAAAATAATTATGGCGATTTGGTAAAGACGTCCACAGTTTCAGAATTTTTGAAGCACTTAACCCTTTTCGTACCTGTTTTACCTTATCTTGTACTGTTTATTATAGTCTTTAAAGCACCTAATCTCAATTCCTAATACTACAAATACATACTCATTGTACTTTCAACTATTTTAAGATTCTGAAAGTGATTCTTCAGTGCCTAAATATTTCTAAATCCTCTTCCCAAAGCAGCTTTGCTTTACTGGTTTGGTTTTGATTTTCTGCTTGTTGCTTAAATTTTTCTTTTTAATGATACTCTGCTATTGAGTTGTGTTAATGAAAATAATTAAAGTCTGTGATTTTTCTCCTCACCAATTTTCATTTCAGATGATACAATAGTCCAAAATCCTATGGTACAAGAAGCTATACGAATGGGATTCAGTTTCAAGGACATTAAGAAAACAATGGAGGGGAAAATTCAGACATCTGGGAGCAACTACAAATCACTTGAGGTTCTGGTTGCAGATCTAGTGAATGCTCAGAAAGACAATACACAAGATGAATCAAGTCAGACTTCGTTACAGAAAGGTATGCATGCCTGTGTTTTAAAAGCAAGATACACCTAGTATTTCATTATGGATAGTATCTTATATGACTATGTGGCCCATGCATTTTTATCCTCTCATATTTCCCTTAGGATAAATGTTTTTTAAAACTTTTTATTATGAAAGATGTCAAACATACTCAAAAGTGGAGAGAACAGTATAATGAACCCTCAGATACCCATCAGCCAGCTTCAATAATTGTCAACACTTTTTCAATCTCACTTCCTTTCTTCTTCCAACTTTGTTTTTTGCTGTAGTTTTTCACAGTAAATCCCAGACATCCTATATACCACTTGCCTATAAATACTTCAGTAACTATCTAGGGACTTTTTTTTTTAACATGACCTTAATACTGTGTGTTAATCTGCTCAGACTGTTATAACAGTACCATAGACTGGGTGGCTTAGACAGCAGACATTTGTTTTTCATACTTCTGGAGGCTGGGAAGTCCAAGGTTCAGGCAGATTTGGTTCCTCGTGAAGTCTCTCTTCTAGGCTGGCAGATGGCTGCCTTCTCTATGTCCTCGCTTGGCCAAGAGAGATAGCATTCTGCTTTCTATTCCTCTTCTTATAAGAACATTGATCCCATCATGGAGTCACATCATCATGACCCCATGTAAACCAAATCACCTTTCAAAGGCCCCACCTCTAAGCACCATCACATAGGGTGTGAGGGCTTCAACGTGAGTTTTGGAGAGAAAGATATTTAGCCCATAATATAGTATTGTCACACTTAACAGAATTAACAGTAATTCCATAATATCATCTGAAATTCAGTTGATTTTCATTTTCCTCATCATCTTAATATGTTTTTACAGTTGATTTGTTCTGATCAGGATCCAAGTAAGATCTACTGTTAATTAATTAATATCTATCTATTAATTTTAAAAAGTGTAAGTTTATACTCTATTTTAGGTAAAGAACAACAAAGGCTAACTTTTATCCTTGTGTGTAGACTCTCTAAGTTTTTTAGTTGGAACTGCTTGGATTTAGAGTATTTTACAACTTTCCACATGATATAAATATGTAAAAGGGTCATATTGCTAAATAGAGCTTGAATTAAATGCATTTTAATACTGTGATTCATATACAAAGTGTATTGAATAATGTAGAAGAGAAGTATATGATCATTCTCTAAGCTTTTGACCACCTCTACCAAAAGATGAGAATTCTCCAAGTACTAATGAACTTAAAAGTTCACTTATTTTGTTTTTTACATTCAAGACCCTTTTGATCTTTAAGTTATTTCAGATGCTTTTGAAACATTATTCAGATAATCAAATAAGTCTTAAAGCAGTATAACATTGATGAGTTGCAGACTACTCTTTTCCTTAAAGACACATTTATTTAAAACCTATAATAGCTCCTCTTGTCTTGGTGATGGTGAAACAAATCATTTACTTTGTGATACAAGTGACTATGTCATTTTCCCCTGCATCTTCACCACAACTCAAACTTAATTAAGTTTGACAGTAAGGTGTTAGTTTTTATACCTGAAGGTGTTTACAGCAGAAAGATTTAGTGGGTTGCAATAGGAAGAGAACAAAGGACAGAGTGCATTGGGGGGTGTCTCTATTCAACAGGAGTTTATGGGAAGTTCTCATCATTACCGAGATTACAAGCTGGGGTTGTGTGGGAAAAAGGGCCTAAGTTAATGCCAGTTCTCAAGGGCACATGTTAGAATTCATCAGTTGATGTCTCCTTAGTCTCACAAAATTGAGAGGCAGGTAATTGATACAGGCAAGCTTTTCATGAGGGGGCTGCTGTCTATTTCTCCTCCCAAAAGCTGATGAGGAAACACTGGCACTAAGAATCTTTTAATTCTGTACAAAATAGAGGGTGGGCCTAATTGAAGTAAAAGCAGATAAAATTTATTAGAAAAAAATATAATGTTATTGTTACTCACTAAGAAATCCTAGATTCAATACTAGCTTTTATACCATTGTCTCTGTAACAGAGAATACCCCAGTCTTCTAAAGATAGTACCAAATTAGTATCTTTTTCCCTTTCTTTTTAAAAATGACATTGTATGATATAAAGCCCTTTACTTCATGTCTGTGGTAAGATACTTATTTTAATCCTTATATATATATGATAGAATATAATGTAAAAATCAAATAACCCATGCACATTTCTTATCAGTCTTTCCACATAGATCTGCTCTGATTGGAACATGAATAACATCAGTTTATTCTAGAAGTATCTTCTAGAAGTGGTTTATAATAATGCAGTAAAAATATTAGCAGATACCATGAAAAATGATCTAGCTATTGCCTTTATTGCTATGTGCCAGGTACCTCCCAACCTAGAAGAGGGCTTTGTGGCAAGTAGAAGGGGAAAGGTGGCTCAGGAAAGGATGTAGAACCCAGTGGTTATTCTTTAGGCTAGAGTGAAGTAATTCCCTGGTGATCCTGTAGTTAGGACTTGACACGTTTAGTACCAAGGACCCAGGTTCAATCCCTGGTCCCAGAGGTAAGATCCCACAAGTCACGTGGTGTGGCCAAAAAAAAAAAAGTAAATACACATAAAATTTACCCTCTGAGCTATTTTTAAGTGTACAGTTCAGTAGTTTTAAGTACATTCACATTGTTGTGCGGTCAATCTCCAGAGCTCTTTTCATCTACAAAACTGAAACTCTTTATCTATTGAACAGCTTCCATTTTCCCATTCCCCTGGCAGCCACCATTCTGCTCTCTGTCTCTGTAGATTTGACTACTGTAGGTATCTGATCCAGTGTCCTTTTTATTCATTGTAGCATCACATGCAAAAGTAATGTGTAAATTAATTGTTTTCCTCTTCATGATTTTTTTGGGGATTACAAAGGTACTTTTAAAAAACACTTCGAAGGGGTAGTCCCCTCACCCCCAGGACTGGCCTGGGGAAGAGAGACTACCTGAGAGGAGGGAACCCCAAAAGAGACCTGCTGTGGACTCCAGGCAAAAGGAATGCCTGGGTACTGGGAGCTGTAAGCATGACGGGAGAAAGTGTAGCGGGACAGGCTCCAGGCACACAGGCGAAGCACAAGAAGACTGGACAAAAAGCCACAAAGTTACTTGGGTTCCTTCTTTTCATTTGCCTTTTTCAGCTTCTACTGCATGATCTCCGAGTCGTTCTGCTTGTGGACCACAGCAGAAAGCTTGTCATCTCAGTGTTTTCTCTTAACCAAGTCACTCTGCTTTTCCATATTCCGCTGGCAGGCTGGCTTTTGCTGGTTGCCACAGTCTTGGTGATGGCAGGAATATACACTATTCTTTTTTGGTCAGGTGCATCCATATAATATAAATCAGTTTATAATGCCATCCCTTTACTTTTGTTGTTTGCTATGCCCCGAATACCTTTTTCCTGTTTGTATACCTCATCTCATTCCCCACTGCACCCCCGATTTGATTCCCTAAACCCATTTCTTGAACTTGTCCTTCAAGGCTCAGCTCAAAGGTCACTCTTTGAAGTTTCCCCAAAGACCCATAGCACACTTTGCAGCTTCCTCTACTCTCTCTGTTAAAGCATTTGTAACGTTGTTTTGCAACTTTTTCTGTCCTCTTCTATCTGTTGGGCTTCTTGAGGACAGACAGTTTATCTTTCTTATCTCTGTGTTCCATATTTGAGTTTTGAATTATGCCCAGGAGGTTGCCTTTTAAGAAAAAAAAAGGATCAAATAATCCTTTTCTCCATGGCTAGCCAGGAAAACCTTACTGAAGCAATTCTGGTATCTTTTTCCAGGTTAAAACCTTTCACTGGCTCTGGAGCCCTTGGTGTTAAGTCCAAACTCCTTCACATGGGTTACCAGAGCCTTCATGATCAGGCTCCTGCTAACCTTCTATAGCCTCATGCTATTTCCCCTTCACATTCTCTTCCCAAACCTTACCTGTGCACTTGCAGGCCTCATTCTGTTTCTCACCTTGGAGCCTGCCTATATCATTTCCTCTGCCCAGAGCCCTCTTCTCCCACTGCTCTTGTCCTCCAAGGTCTAAGGCCTTCTCCCTCTTCTAGTTTACTCGTACTTATCCTTTAGGACCCAATTTAGGTATAATATTTTCTGGAAGGCATTCCCTCCGTGTATACATGGATACACAGCCTTCCTATGTTCTTCATAACACATTGTCATAACTTTAATCATTACATTGTGTTATAATTTCCTGCCTGCTTGTGTTCCTAACTTGTCTATGAATGATTAGGAGCCCAGGATCTATATATTTGTTAATCTGTCTCTAATGCCTAGAACCTAGCTAAGTCTTCCATAAGCATTTGTTGGATAAAATTAAACCACTATTTCCCAAACTTGTTTTCAAAATAGTGTTCCCCAGAATGTTAAGAGATGTCGTGAAAAAGGAGCTCTGTAGTTAAATAGGGAATGCATTTTGAATTTCTAAGAGGGCATATATGCTTTATTATACTGTCCTCAACTTGATAGTCATGGTTCAGAAATGCCAGTGTGCTCAACCCCAGAAATACTAGATTGAGTGAATGGGGCCCAGGAATCTATTGGTTTTTTTGTTTTTTGTTTTTTAATGCCCCTAGTGATTCTCATGTGAAGCTAAATTTGGAAACCACTGGTATACAGTGATCACAAAGATTGTTAAAATATGTAATACATTTGGAATAGTGCCTAGCACATAGTAGAAGTGCTGTATTACTTTTAACTGCTGCTATTGCTGATGTTGTCATAGTTATATACGATTGTGAAACATATTTTTGTGCCACATTTGTTAACATTTCTCAAAACTAGTTTGACAAAGGCTGAATTAAACAAGCACTTCAGTGCCACCTGTATATTGATGAGGCCCACGTTTCTATCTTTAGCCCTGATTTCTTCTGACCTTAAGACTTAAGTCTCTGATTACCTACTGGACATTTTTATATGGATGCCCTGCAAACACCTCAGAAATATCTTAAAAATCCCAAACCTGTACCTCCATTTTTATTTCCTATTGGCACTGCCATCCCCTTGTCAGCCATGCTAGAAATCTTGAAATCAACTTTATTTCCTCTTTCTTCCTCATCCTTCACCCAATTACTAGATCCTACTTGTCCCATTTCATAAATGGCCCTCCACTTCCATCTCTCCATTTCTGGAATAAGCCGTGCCCTTTCAATATGCTGCTACTTTTACCTAACCCTTGCTTCTCTGCTTAGCAAATTTCTGTTTTTAAATGTCACTCTTCCACCTACCCCCTTCCCCACCCAACAGCCACCAACCTGTGAAACCTTCCCCACCTAACCTGAACAGAAGAACTTGTTCTGTTACCTTGTCCCAGAGCACTTTGTAACTTTATTACAGAACTTATCACCGTGTACTTTGTGCTTACTTCTGCAGCCTCAGCTCACAGTCCTTCTCTCCCACTAGCCTGTGAACTGCTTAAGAGTAGATGCCATGAGTGAGTTATCCCATCTCCTGACACTTGATCAGCGTCCGGCACAAAGTCCGGCACATAAATTCACTGTTTCAGAAAGTCTAAAATTAACACGTTTTTTTCTCTTTGTACAGACATTAGTACTGAAGAGCAGCTAAGGCTCCTACGAGAGGAGAAGCTTTGCAAAATCTGTATGGATAGAAATATTGCTGTCGTCTTTATTCCTTGTGGACATCTGGTCACTTGTAAACAGTGTGCTGAAGCAGTTGACAAGTGTCCCATGTGCTACACAGTCATTACTTTCAAGCAAAAAATTTTCATGTCATAATCTAACTACAGTAGGTGTCTTATGTTCTTATTACCCTGACTGAATGTGTGATGTGAACCAACTTGAAGAAATCAGCATTGAATTCCATTAGCATTTGCTGCCAAGTAGGAAGAAAGTGTAAACTGCGATGTTATAGTTGGCAGTCTAAAATTTGAATTTCTGGATTTTTCAGGATGTTAACTGTATTAGCTGTTCTATTTTTCTCCCACTGTTATTTAATTGAAACCCTAGACTAAGAAGCATCATATTGTAACTGATCACAATGTGTGTTTTATAGTACACTGACTTAGTTTTCTAAATGTAAGTGAATTAATCAATTGAATTTTTCATTCATTTTGGATAGGCGTAACAAATAGAGCATTCTGTATAAATGGAGATTAGAGTTAATCTCCCCAATCACATAATTTGTTTTGTGTGAAAAAGGAATGAACTGTTCCACATTGGTGGAAAGATGGAGATGATTTTTAGATGTTTGTGTTTTAGGATTTTGTCCATTTTCTTTTAAATTATACACATGTACTTGGGTGGATGATTTTTTTAATGATTTTGCCATTGTTAAAAGGGTGTTTAATGATTGAGTACCATTTAGCCTACATGTACTGACATAAAAAGACATCAGAGGTATATTAAGTGTAAAATCAAATGGCAAAACACTATGTGTAGAATGAGCCAAGTGAGGGTGTGTGTATTTTATATACGTATAGAACAGAAGATTGGAAATATAGGCACCAAACTGTTAAATGTGGTTTCTCTTGAAAGGGGGTGGGGGAATGGGTCCCAGAGGGGCTTTATAGGGGCCTTTCACTTTCTACTTTTTTCATTTTGTTCTGTTTGAATTTTTTATAAGTATTATTACTTTTGTAATCAAAATTTTTAGAAAGTATTTTACTGATTTAAAGGCTTAGGCATGTTCAAACGCCTGCAAAACTACTTATTGCTCAGCTTTAGTTTTCCTAATCCAAGAAGGCAGGGCAGTTAACCTTTTTGGTGCCAATGTGAAATTTAAATGTTTATATGTTTTTCCTGCTTTGTGGATGAAAAATATTTCTGAGTGGTAGTTTTCTGACAGGTAGACCATGTCTTCTCTTGTTTAAAAATAATATTCCTGATTTTGTAAAATGAAATATAAAATATGTCTCAGATCTTCCAATTAATTAGTAAGGATTCATCTTTAATCCTTGCTAGTTTAAGCCTGCCTAAGTCACTTTACTAAAAGATCTTTGTTAACCCAGTATTTTAAACATGTCAGCTTATGTAGGTAAAAGTAGAAGCATGTTTGTACACTGCTCGTAGTTATAGTAACAGCTTTCCATGTTGAGATTCTCATATCTTATATCTTAAAGTTTCATGTGAATTTTTACCGTTAGGATGCTTAAGATGTATATAGGATAAAATGTCAAGTCTTCACCTAAGTTTTTTGTTTTCTTGTAATAATAGCAGATACTTCTAGAATGTTCTCCCACGATCCTTAAAAACTTCTTGGAAATTATAAAATACTGACAAGAAAAGAAGAATAGTTTTTTGAATATTAAAGAGGGTAAGAATCAATATAGGTTAAAAAGATAAAAGTTTAAAAATGCTTCATAGAACACCCAGGCAAAGATCCTCACAACAACCTGTTGTAGAGGTGAGTGAGGCATTTTACTGTAGAGAAAAGGTTGAGAGTAAAACTGTCAGAAGTTATATTTTTGTTTTATTTTCTAAGAGAAAGAGTATGTTATGTTCTCTTAACCTCTGTTAATTACTACTTTGATATTCATTTAAAGCATTGCAAATTTAAATGAGAATTTTTAAAGTCAAATAATGACCACCCTGTTTTTGTTGTACAGTGTAAATCCTCAGTTCTTTACTTTTGCACTTTCTTCCACTTAGATTTAGTTATATATTCATTAAAAGTTAAATTTTATATGTATAATCTAAGCTTTAAATTTAAACTTAAATTACAAGGGGAGAAAAGTGTTAAAGGTTTAAAAATGTGTTTTCCAGGACACGTCAGCTCCAAGTCAGGTAGTTGGTTCAATCTAGTTGTCCAAGGACTGAATTGTTTTAACATAAGGTTTTCCAGTTCTGGGAGCCTCAGTTCTTTAAAACTCTTTTAAAACTTGTATGTTTAGACTTAGGTAAGACCTTTTTTCTCCCCATCAGTTGTGAAATTTAATGTATGAAGCTGATGTGGCTAACAAGTTTATTTTAAGAATTGTTTAGAAATGCTGTTGCTTCAGGTTCTTAAATCACTCAGCACTCCAACTTCTAATCAAATTTTTAAAGACTTACCAATGTTTGCCTGTGTTTGCACTATAAACCTCCAATTAAAATAAATAAATTTATATTTTAAAAATCTAACAACAAAAAAAAAATAACTCCAGATGATCCCTGCTGCTACTGCTGCTGCTAAGTCGCTTCAGTCGTGTCCGACTCTGTGTGACTCCATAGATGGCAGCCCACCAGGCTCCGCCGTCCCTGGGATTCTCCAGGCAAGAACACTGGAGTGGGTTGCCATTTCCTTCTCCAGTGAATGAAAGTGAAAAGGGAAAGTGAAGTCACTGAGTCGTGTCTAACTCTTCAGTGACCCCATGGACTGCAGCCTACCAGGCTCCTCCGTCCATGGGATTTTCCAGATGATCCCTAGCCTTGAAAAATAAAGCATGAGGGAGAGAGACTAAAAAAAAAGCACTGGATCCTTCTCATCTATTTGTGCAAAGAATGATCACTTGCAAGGTCAAAAATATAGCCAGATCCAAATCTCTGCCTTCCTCCTTCCCAAAATAGTTCTCAGTATCTCCATGTAGACTTCCTTTTCTGTATAAAGTTCACTCTAAGATTTCAAAGGCACCACCTATTTTACTACATTTTAGTCATGTGAAGAGTCAAGTTGTTTTGTAATAAATAATTGTCTTTATTCATAATAATCTGGTATGCTAATCAAAAGCCTTGTCTTAATTTTTGAGAAATGAGTTTAGTGTTTATAAAGTAAATTCCAGTTTATTAAGTAATGGCTTTGTATTACCTTTCCTGCTAGATTTTTGTTTATTTTCCCTTGGGTTAGGGGCTAAGATGGAGTAGGGTGGGTGTAGTGAATGCATGTGATGTGATTTGGCCCTGTGTATTAGAATCTTTTGTTGTTTTTTCACTTAAATATTGGTAGTTTTCTTCTGGTTTTCATTTTAGTGGATAAAATTGGTATTTTGAACTCTGAATGGAGACTACCACCACAGCATTAGTTCCACGTATTGTACCCTTTAGACTGAAATCATTGTTTTATTTCCTGATTACCCAGTTGGTTGAATATGGGGAAAAGGGGTGGAGGGGTTGGAGAAAAAGGATAGGTTGTATATCGTTTCCATTAGAGAAAGAAGAAAATGGGACTGAATATTTGACAGATATGGTTTTTAGCCACATCTGGTTTAGAAGAGAGGTAACCATTTCTTCATCTATGAAATGCAAATAGTACCTGTCTTACAAAATTATAAGAGTTGAGGTGAACGTATGTGTAAAATACTTGTTTTAAATGTTAATTCCCTTCCTAACACTTTTTTGCCTTCCATGGATTAGCCTTGACTCTGGAAATTAGGGCTAAAACTTAGATAATAACTCTTTCACTGACTCTTAATACATCTTTCTCGTTGTTTGTCATAGTTAAGATGCAAAGTACAGTACACAAGTAGGTCAAATCCTTAAAAATATTTAAATTCCTTTTTTAAAGGCTTGAAACAATATTCTTACCAAACTTAGTTGAGCTTTTCTAATAAAAACAATTGGCTTAGTCCCACTTTTATAATCAGTTTCAGTTTGACTTATAAACTTAGCACAATGTGAATTTCACTTGCAGCACAACAGAATCATAGGATGTCAGAGCTAGAAGTGACTTTAGAGAGTATCTAATTCATCCCCCTTGTTTTAAGATGAACCATCTGAGGCTCAATGGTGAAATGATGTGTTCAAAGCTATATAACTAATTAGTGATAGCCCAGACTGGGACATAGTTTGATGGTGAAAAACTTCAAGCTACCCCTCCAGGGAGGTCTCAAATGTTTATTTTTTCAACTATTCTTTATTCTGTACCATAACATTCACTACATATTAAATGACACTTTATAACTAATACAGTAGGACAATCTTAAATACATATGGCTTCAAATTGTACAATACTGCATTGTTTCGGTGCTAAGATTCTATTTGAAGTCTAAAGTTTGCAGAAATGCGTATAGATTTTTTTGCATTTACTACATTCTTCTTGTGTATCATTAATTGTGTATCATGTAAAATGACTATGTAAGTATATTTTGTCCTTCTGTTTATATTTAGCAACAAATTTGCATTTTTGTTTGATGTAACAAAGGCTTTAATGTAATTTTTGTTAGATTTTGCATTACCTTTATACTTTATATCTAACCGGACAGAATGACTGATTCTTATGTCATTGTAATAGTGTTGTAAATAATCACGTGAAATGTGTGAGATAGAGTACTATATTTGTGAATATAATTTTATGGCTGTTTTCATTTAGTAGAAACCTTTCCATCAGTATGGAAAACTAAGAAAATTGCTTTCTACTGTATAATCTGGCAGTCATCATAGATTAAAGCTTATTTTTCTGTGACTAAAAACTTATCCAATAAAGCACTATTCTTTAAAATGATATCTTATTACTTTGTATTTGTTTTACTTCCTCAGAAAAAAATAAAATAGCCCTCTTAAAAATATTAATACTAAAATGTAACCTCCCAAATACATCCTATGCCATTATGGGGCCAGACATTAAGGTACACATCAAGTCATGTGATAATAAAAAAAAAAAAGACATCTGCTTTCACATTACTGTTGCTGCTGCTGCTAAGTCACTTCAGTCGTGTTCGACTCTGTGTGACCCCAGAGACGGCAGCCCACCAGGCTCCTCCATCCCTGGGATTCTCCAGGCAAGAACACTGGAGTGGGTTGCCATTGCCTTCTCCAATGCATGAAAGTGAAAAGGGAAGGTGAAGTCGCTCAGTCGTGTCTGACTCCTAGTGACCCCATGGACTGCAGCCCACCAGGCTCCTCCGTCCATGGGATTTTCCAGGCAAGAGTACTGGAGTGGGGTGCCATTGCCTTCTCCAGCTTTCACATTAGTTTATATAATTCTATAAGTACATGAAAAGTTTACTTTTGTGTAAAAATATGAAACTCCCTCTCCACAAAGATTGGCCTGGTTGACTCAAAAGATACTATAGTCACTTTAACAAGGCTTGAATAAGCAAGAGACCTAAAAAGCCCCTTTGAGGCAGGCAGCAGAGAAGGATTTTTGTGAGTCTACAGAAGTAGCTGCCCAGAGTTTCAGAAACTGCAAGCAAATCTGGTGGGATAAAAAGTAAGGGAATTGCAGTTATCCTTCAATAAAAAATTAATTAGAAAAAAAGTGAGGAAATAAAGGCTTCTCAAGGGGAGAGGGAAATTTAGAAAAGGGCATTTCAAGTGTTATTTCCCCTACCCCTTCCTGCCCACAATGGAGGTTCCTAAATTGAGAGTTGTATTTCAGGCCTAGCCTGTATTGTTTAGTTGCTAAGCTGTGTCTGACTCTTTCTTACAGACCCTGTGGACTGTAGCCCACAAGGCTTCTGTCCATGGCATTTCCCAGGTGAGAATAATGCAGTGAGTTGCCATTTCCTTCTCCATGGGATCTTCCCAACCCAGGGATCGAACCCATGTCTCCTCAATTGGCAGGTGGATTCTTTACCACTGAGCCACCAGGGAAGCCCCATCTGTATAGTGACTGATTATCAAATTCTTGACTGTTACCACTGTTATCTGAGATATACCATAAGACTGTTGTAAATGCAGTCCACATTTCTTACATGTCAACTATACTTTCAATGAATATTGATGAAGATGTGAATTTTCAAAGCTTTCTCTTACAAAAACTTTCAAACTTACATAAAAGTAGAAACAAAAATATAATGAACCTCGTAATCATCATTCAGCTTCAACAAATAACATTTTGCCAGTCTCATCTAGGACTCTCCATCCCTTTATTTTTAAAATTTATTGTTGATATATTTTAAAGTAAATCCTAGACATTATGTTATTTCTCCTATAGTTACTTTGTTATATACCTATACAGGATTAGCACATTTTTTAAATTGTGAATTTTTAACTTCCCACTGTTACTGCTAAATTTTAAAGGACATCTAAGTAAGAATTAAGATCAACTTTATTCCCCTGTTTCCCCTATTTGAAGATGAAGGTAAATAAACATGCTCAAAACTGATACTATAATTTAAAAAATACTTTTAGGGAGTTCCATGGTGGTCCAATGGTTAGGGCTCTGTGCTTTCATTGCCATGGCCAGGGTGCAGACCCTGGTTGGGGAGCTAAGATCCCACAAGCCACGTAGCATGACCAAACAAAAAAAAGAAAATTTTTTAATGATGTTCTCACTATTTCATTTGTAGTTTGCTTATAGATTATAGAATAAATGTGGTACTTATTAGAAGTTGGTAGGCTAATTTGCAACAATGTAGATGGACCTAGAGAGTATTATACTTAGTGACATAAGTCGAGAAAGAAAAACACTGGATGATATCACTTACACGTAGAATCTAAAAAATAATATGAATGTATATAACAACAGAAACAGAGAGATAGAGAAAAAACTAGGGGAGAGGGAGGGTGTAGGGGGTAAGATAGGGATATGGGATTAAGAGATACAAACTAGTATGTATAAAAAAGCAGCAAGGAATATTATACAGCACAGGGAAATACAGCCATTGTTTTTTAATAACTTTAAATGGAGTATAATCTATAAAAATACTGAATCGTGCTGTTGTACACTTGAAACTAATATTGTAAGTCAACTATACTTCTATTTAAACATTTAAAAATTATAATTACAATAAAGGTAGGCTAACTGTGGTGTATGGATACCTCAGTTCAGTTCAGTTCAGTCGCTCAGTCGTGTCTGACTGCGACCCCATGAATCCCAGCACGCCAGGCCTCCCTGTCCATCACCAACTCCTGGAGTTCACTCAAACTCATGTCCATCGAGTCGGTGATACCATCCAGCCATCTCATCCTCTGTCGTCCCCTTCTCCTCCTGCCCCCAATCCCTCCCAGCATCAGAGTCTTTTCCAATGAGTCAACTCTTTGCATGAGGTGGCCAAAGTATTGGAGTTTCAGCTTTAGCATCATTCCTTCCAAAGAACACCCAGGACTGATTTCCTTTAGAATGGACTGGTTGGATCTCCTTGCAGTCCAAGGGACTCTCAAGAATCTTCTCCAACACCACAGTTCAAAAGCATCAATTCTTCAGTGCTCATCTTTCTTCACAGTCCAACTCTCACATCCATACATGACCACAGGAAAAACCATAGCCTTGACTAGACGGACCTTTGTTGGCAAAGTAATGTCTCTGCTTTTGAATATGCTATCTAGGTTGGTCATAACTTTCCTTCCAAGGAGTAAGCGTCTTTTAATTTCATGGCTGCAATCACCATCTGCAGTGATTTTGGAGCCCCAAAAAACTAGTGGTTCTCAAAGTGTGGTCTGGGGACCAGCAGCATCTGCATCGCCTAGGAACTTGTTAGAAATACAAATTATTGGGACTTCCCTGGCAGTTAACACTCTGCACTTCCAATGCAGGAAGTGCGGGTTCAATCCTCAGTTGGGTGAATAAGATCCCACATGCTGTGTGGCATGGCCAAAAAAAGGAAAAGAAAAAAAAGTGAATTAATCGGCTCCAGCCTGAACCTAGTGAATCTGAAACTCTGGGGTACAACCCAGCAATCAGTGTTTTAAAAAACCCTCTAGGTGGTTCTGATAAGGCTATAGTTTGCAAATGACTGGGATGTGGTATGGGGTCCAAATCCAGAAATAATTAAATGGCTGAAACCTGTAAATCAAACTGCTCTGTGCAGATGACTGTAATCATCACCTTTTTTCTCCTTATAACTCTGTGGATCCAGTCCTGCATTTTCTCCTGCTACCAAAATGTGAAGACATAAGATGTAACATCATGAAAGTCCCTTCTGATTTGACTTTTCAACAAAATTTCCTTGCATATAGTGCTCTTTTGAATTTGATAATGAAAATCAATCTTCAGCCCTTAGCCTGCCAAGTTCAGAATAGAATAGGGACACATTGATCACACTAAACTATCCTCCAATCAAGCAGTGAAAGGGTTAAGTATTTCAAGTCTCACTTATAAGCACTAGTGTGACAGCAATCAATTGAAGTTGTACAGAACAGACCAGCACTTCTAGAAAGAGTCAAATCTTCAGTGAAATGTGAGCAGTTAATCTACAACTGATAGAGTTGGAAGTGGTCAGCCTCTCTAATTCATAATAACTAGCAGTTCTGAATTCTTTTTTAGGTCTGAAGATTTTAAAGTAACTGGCACAGAAGGACTGAAGAAAATTCTTGTGATGGCCTTAGGTCTCTAAAGGTTTTCAGAGTTGCATAAATTCACACTAAGGTCAATATTGGCCTCTCAGTTCAGTTCAGTCGCTCAGTCGTGTCCAACTCTTTGCGACCCCATGAATCGCAGCATGCCAGGCCTCCCTGTCCATCACCAACTCCTGGAATTTACTCAGACTCACGTCCATCGAGTCAGTGATGCCATCCAGCCATCTCATCCTCTGTCATCCCCTTCTCCTCCTGCCCCCAACCCCTCCCAGCATCAAAGTCTTTTCCAACGAGTCAACTCTTCGCATGAGGTGGCCAAAGTACTGGAGTTTCAGCTTCAGCATCATTCCTTCCAAAGAAATCCCAGGGCTGATCTCTTTCAGAATGGACTGGTTGGATCTCCTTGCAATCCAAGGGACTCTCAAGAGTCTTCTCCAACACCACAGTTTAAAAGCATCAATTCTTTGGCGCTCATCTTTCTTCACAGTCTGACTCTCACATCCATACATGACCACTGGAAAAACCATAGCCTTGACTAGACGGACCTTAGTTGGCTAAGGTTGCTATCTAGATTGGTCATAACTTTTCTTCCAAGGAGTGTGTCTTTTAATTTCTGGCTGCACACCATCTACAGTGATTTTGGAGCCCCAAAAAATGAAGTCTGACACTGTTTCCACTGTTTCCCCATCTATTTCCCATGAAGTGATGGGACCAGATGCCATGATCTTTGTTTTCTGAATGTTGAGCTTTAAGCCAACTTTTTCACTCTCCTCTTTCACTTTCATCAAGAGGCTTTTTAGTTCCTCTTCACTTTCTGCCATAAGGGTGGTGTCATCTGCATATCTGAGGTTATTGATATTTCTCCCGGCAATCTTGATTCCAGCTTGTCCTTCTTCCAGCCCAGCGTTTCTCATGATGTACTCTGCATAGAAGTTAAATAAGCAAGGTGACAATATACAGCATTGATGTACTCCTGTTCCTATTTGGAACCAGTGTGTTGTTCCATGTCCAGTTCTAACTGTTGCTTCCTGATCTGCATATAGGTTTCTCAAGAGGCAGGTCAGGTGGTCTGGTATTCCCATCTCTTTCAGAATTTTCCACAGTGTATTGTGATCCACACAGTCAAAGGCTTTGGCATAGTCAATAAAGCAGAAATAGACCATAACCGAAATAAAAATCTTAAGGTAGGTAAGGCTAGATGAAAGTCAGACTTAGTTTTCTTTTCCTACAAACTACTAATTTGCTTATAACAAATACTTCCATAACCTAGCCATTTAGCTTTGTATAGCATTTGGTCTATTTAGATTTTTTCCTCCTGATCTTATTCTGTTTAATTTTATATTTCCAAGACCCTATATGTACCATAACTAATGACTATAGCATAAGAAACCTTTTGCATGGGCCTCTGCTTATTAACAATAATGCTTATTAACTTTAGGTTTATGAATAAATATTAGAAGAATACTGGTCAAAACAAGGAATAAGAACCCAAGATAAACCAAACTTTAAAATACCCCCCCTTTTATCTTCCCAGAAGAATTTAAATTTTCAAAAAACAACTAATGTATAACTAATTGAAGTAATAATATTTAAGGGCTTCCCTGGTGGTTCAGCGGCAAAGAATCCAGCTGCCAATGCAAGAGACGTTGGTTCAATCCCTGGGTTGAAAAGATCCCCCAGAGAAGGATATGGCAATCCACTCCAGTATTCTTGCCAGGGAAATCTATGGACAGAGGAGCCTGGCGGGTTACAGTCCATGGGATCACAAAAGAATCGGACAAGACTTAGTGACCAAACAACAACAAATAGTATTTAAACAATGATTTTGCTTCAAAATCTGATTCTTGTTTCTAATTTATATTCCAAAAATATTTTTTACATACAAAATTATAAATGTCATTTGTTACAAAAACTTTTATATTGAGAGGTTTTTTTTTTAAGTCTGTGCATTATGTTTCTTTAACTTTATTCCATTACTAGGTACTAGAGACTTATTTTTAATTCCATTAGCTTAAATAAGGGGCTTTGCATTTTTGGCTAAAGCATCAAGAATGTATTTTCTCATTAAATATTGGAATTTTGTTTGGCAGTGGTTAGGCTCTCCTTCTGCCAGATTACTGACTATTGGATTGAGGAAAAGAAAACACATGAGTAGGTTCATGAACAATTACTGCTGTTTCAGAGAAACTTAAAAACAGAGACTCTAAATGTCTCCCATAAAATTAATCTCAAGTAGAGAAAAATTTGCTGAAAATATTTTTCATTAAATTAACATTTTGTAGGGATTTCCTAGCAGAAATTTAACAAAGGCCCATATTAATCATTAAGAGAATGACCTAAATTACCTGAAAAAACTTGTTTTTCTTTCAACTAGATTTTTGTTTATTATTTGACTACTAAAAAGAATGTACTCTACTGTACTTATGGCTTTCTTGATCTACTGTAAATATTTCGGATACATTATATTCTTATGTGAGCTATAAGAGTTAAGTAAAAAGACCTATACTTAGTTATAGGTATTTTATATGAGTTATAAATCAATATTTGGTCATTTGTACAGAATGAAATGTAACAAAAATATTAACACATGGGGATAAGAATCCCTACTCTGCCTACCTCAGAGGATTGCTGCAAGGATTATATGAGTAAATGTACATGAAAGAGCTTCAAAAATTATAAACTATATAAGCTCAAGGAATCATTCCTCTAATTAGAGTTTATTGGACTAATTATGGATGGTTGTTGTTTAGTCACTCAGCCATGTCTGACTCTTTTGTGACCCCATGGACTGTAACCCACCAGGCTCTGTCCATGGGATTTCCCAGGCAAGAGTACTGGAGTGGGTTATCATTTCCTTCTCCAGGGGATCTTCCCAACCCAGGGATCAAACCCAAGTCTCCTGTATTGGCAGGTCAGTTCTTTACCACTGAGCCACCGGAAAGCCCAATTATGGATTAGTTTCACACAAGAAACAGCTGTGAAATAGTATCTGATTAATCAAGGATGTATAGTGATGAAATTCATTTATATAGTTTCTTGGCCATTTCCATGGCCTTTAAATTTTTTACATATATTATCTGTTTACTTTCCACTCTCTACATGGTTACTCCTGTGTTTAAATTAGAAGTGTATAGGTAAGTGCAGAGATAATTGGATAAATTGTTGCTATGTACAGTTGTGGAAACTGTGTTCATAATTCCTGCCATTCAAGTGGCCCTTAAATAGATTTACCGGGGCAATCAGGTCAGCTCTATTTCTAATATATGAATATAAAACAGATAAATTCAGAGAGGATGAAATAATTGGTCTGGTACTGTTGCACTATGCCATTGTGTCTCTCATTCGTTATATTCAGAACATCTCTATAATTTACATCTGAAGAACCCCAGACATAGAGGTTACATGACTCACCTAAATCATATGGTGAATCACCAGTCGAGCTGTGCTTATAGGCAGTGAAAATGTTTCTGGGTAATTTTCGACATGAATTAGCTAAATTGGCTGCCTCACTGTCTGAACATTGAGTGTATATATCCAAATCCAGGCTCTCTCTCTTTTTTTTGTACAGCAAGACCTGGCTGGCCATAGGACACCAAACCACAAAGCCCAATAGAAGTAATAAATAGGTATATGTGGTCCTTAGCATGTCTACTCAACTAGAATTTAAAAATTAAAGTAATTCTAAAACAAAAAATTGATAACTATGTTTCTGCTGTTAAGAATTTGGAAAGGAGGAAGAGAACTTTTCACTATGTTCCCAAGTCCAAACTTGGAGGTCAGGAACCATGTCTCCCTAATCACTATGTTCCCAATGACTAGCATGCTATCTGGTCCATTAATAAGCAGAGTTAATTTCTTCAATGCATAGATGTGTGAGTGAAGGAATGAATGAGCAAATTTATAAATGAACAGTGTGGGAAAGCCTCCTCATCTGAAAACTGTGCATTGACAAATATAATGCAATTTGGAATCAGTACTGATTTTCTACACTTTCATTTTTTTTTAATGTACCAACATTAAACACTTACTATTAAATTTAGTGAACAACATTAAACACAACATTAAGTCACTTACCACCAGGGACTTCCCTGGTGGCACACTGGATAAGAATCCACCTGCCAATGCAGGGGACACAGGTTTGATCCATGGGCAAAGACGATCCCACATGCCATGGAGCAACTAAGCCCATGTGCCGTAACTACTGAGCCCACGCTCTAGAGCCTGTGAGCTGCAAATACTGAGCCTGTGTGCCTCAACTACTGAAGTCCGTGCATGAGAGCAGGTGTTTGACAAGAGAAGCCACCACAATGAAAAGCCTGCACACCTCAACGAAGAGTAGCCCCCACTCACCACAAATAGAGAAAGCCCATTTAAAAGCAATGAAGACCCAGCACAGCCAAAAATAAATACATTTTAAAAACACCTACTATGTGCCAGACTCTGTGCTAGATGCTAGGGAATCCATTCTATCACTGAAGGGCAATCAGTTCAGACACTCAGTTGTGTCCAACTCTTTGCGACCCCATGAACTGTATCACGCCAGGCTTCCCTGTCCATCACCAACTCCCAGAGCTTGCTCAACTCACATCCATCAAGTCAGTGATGTGATACAACCATCTCATCCTCTGTCGTCCCCTTCTCCTCCTGCCTTCAATCTTTCCCAGCATCAGAGTCTTTTCCAATGAGTCAGTTCTTTGCATCAGGTGGCCAAAGTATTGGAGTTTCAGCTTCAGCATTATTCCTTCCAATGAATATTCAGGACTTTAGGATTGACTGGTTTGATCTCCTTGCAGTCCAAGGGACTCTCAAAGAGTCTTCTCCAATACCACAGTTGAAAAAAGGATCCATTCTTCAGGATCCATCCTTTATGGTCAATTCCCACATCCATACACGACCACTGGAAAAATCATAGCCTTGACTAGATGGACCTTTATCAGCAAACTAAAGTCTCTGCTTTTTAATATTCTGTCTAGGTTGTCATAGCTTTCCTTCCAAGGAGCAAGCATCTTTTAATTCCATGGCTGCAGTCACCATCTGCAGTGATTTTGGAGCCCCCCAAAATAAAGTCTGTACTGTTTCCATTATTTCCCCATCTATCTGCCATGAAGTGATGGGACAGGATGCCATGATCTTTGGTTTTTGAATGTTGAGTTTTAAGTGAACTTTTTCACTCTCTTCTTTCACTTTCATCAAGAGGCTCTTCCTCTTTACTTTCTGCCATAACGGTGGTATCATCTGCATATCTGAGGTTATTGATACTTCTCCCAGCAATCTTGATTCCAGCTTGTGCTTCATTTAGCACAAGGAGTACGTTAAGGCTGTATATTGTCACCTTGCTTATATGCAGAATACATTATGTGAAATGCCAGGCTGGATGAAGAAGGGCAATAGGAACTGTATTTTTTTGTATTAATTCAAACTGTTTGGGGAGGATAACAGGGGGCAGTTTTCTGGAAGAGGGGACCCTTTGTCAAGGAGGTGGTGAAAGAGATTTCTGCCTTGGAAAGAAGCATGTGCAGAGCACAGAATCAAGAAAATCTGACATGTCTGAAGACTAAAAATGGAGGTTTTGAGTGAAAGGTCTATAGGCATTTACTGGGATTCCTCAAGATCATCTTCTGTGCACTAAGTCTCCTTGGGTACACATTTAGGGTAAATTTGGTTTCTCCTACCCAGACATCCTGGAATGTGAAGTCAAGTGGGCCTTAGAAAGCATCACTACGAACAAAGCTAGTGGAGGTGATGGAATTCCAGTTGAGTTATTTCAAATCCTGAAAGATGATGCTGTGAAAGTGCTGTACTCAATATGCCAGCAAATTTGGAAAACTCAGCAGTGGCCACAGGACTGGAAAAGGTCAGTTTTCATTCCAGCCCCAAAGAAAGGCAATGCCAAAGAATGCTCAAACTACCGCACAATTGCACTCATCTCACATGCTAGTAAAGTAATGCTCAAAATTCTCCAAGCCAGACTTCAGCAATACGTGAACCGTGAACTTCCTGATGTTCAAGCTGGTTTTAGAAAAGGCAGAGGAACCAGAGATCAAATTGCCAACATCCGCTGGATCATGGAAAAAGCAAGAGAGTTCCAGAAAAACATCTATCTGCTTTATTGACTATGCCAAAGCCTTTGACTGTGTGGATCACAATAAACTGTGGAAAATTCTGAAAAAGATGGGAATACCAGACCACCTGACCTGTCTCTTGAGAAACCTGTATGCAGGTCAGGAAGCAACAGTTAGAACTGGACATGGAACAACAGATTGGTTCCAAAAGGCTATATATTGTCACCCTGCTTATTTAACTTCTATGCAGAGTACATCATAAGAAACGCTGGACTGGAAGAAACACAAGCTGGAATCAAGATTGCCAGGAGAAATATCAATAACCTCAGATATGCAGATGACACCACCCTTATGGCAGAAAGTGAAGAGGAACTAAAAAGCCTCTTGATGAAAGTGAAAGAGGAGAGTGAAAAAGCTGGCTTAATGCTCAACATTCAGAAAACTAAGATCATGGCATCTGGTCCCATCACTTCATGGGAAATAGATGGGGAAACAGTGGAAACAGTGTCAGACTTTATTTTGGGGGGCTCCAAAATCACTGCAGATGGTGACTGCAGCCATGAAATTAAAAGACGCTTACTCCTTGGAAGAAAAGTTATGACCAATCTAGATAGCATATTCAAAAGCAGAGACATTAATTTGCCGACTAAGGTCCGTCTAGTCAAGGCTATGGTTTATCCAGTAGTCGTGTATGGATGTGAGAGTTGGACTGTGAAGAAAGATGAGCGCCAAAGAATTGATGCTTTTGAACTGTGGTGTTGGAGAAGACTCTTGAGAGTCCCTTGGACTGCAAGGAGATCCAACCAGTCTATTCTGAAGGACATCAACCCTGGGATTTCTTTGGAAGGAATGATGCTAAAGGTGAAACTCCAGTACTTTGGCCACCTCATGCGAAGAGTTGACTCGTTGGAAAAGACTTTGATGCTGGGAGGGGTTGGGGGCAGGAGGAAAAGGGGACGGCAGAGGATGAGATGGCTGGATGGCATCACTGACTCGATGAATGTGAATCTGAGTGAATTCCAGGAGTTGGTGATGGACAGGGAGGCCTGGCATGCTGTGATTCATGGGGTTGCAAAGAGTTGGACACGACTGAGTGACTGAACTGAACTGAACTGACCCCTTACAAGAATGTTCAAATTACCACACAATTGCACTCATCTCATTTATATAATTTTCATAGTGTAACTAAATATTTCTTAATGATGGTGAACTCTGCAATGCCTTTGACCTAACACAAGCAGAAGATATTAAGAAGAGGTGGCAAGAATACACAGAAGAACTATACAAAAAAGATCTTCATGACCCAGATAATCACGATGGTGTGATCACTCACCTAGAGCCAGACATCTGGAATGCAAAGTCAAGCGGGCCTTAGGAAGCATAACTACCAAGAAAGCTAAGGAGGTGATGGAATTCCAGTTGAGCTGTTTCAAATCGTAAAAGATGATGCTGTGAAAGTGCTGTACTCGATATGCCAGCAAATTTGGAAAACTCAGCAATGGCCACAGGACTGGAGAAAGTCCATTTTCATTCCAGTCCCAAAGAAAGGCAATGCCAAAGAATGCTCAAACTACCACACAATTGCACTCATCTCACACACAAGCAAAGTAATGCTCAAAATTCTCCAAGCCAGGCTTCAGGAGTATGTGAACCGTGAACTTCCAGATGTTCAATCTGGATTTAGAAAAGGCAGAGGAATCAGTGATCAAATTCCCAAGATCCATTGGATCATCAAAAAAGCAAGAGAGTTCCAGAAAAACATCTATTTCTGCTTTATTGACTATGCCAAAGCCTTTGACTGTGTGGATCACAACAAACTGCAAAATTCTGAAAGAGATGGGAATACCAGACCACCTGACCTGCTTCTTGAGAAATCTGTATACAGGTCAAGAAACAACAGTGAGAACTGGACATGGAACAACAGACTGGTTCCAAATTGGGAAAGGAGTATGTTAAGGCTGTATATTGTCACACTGTTTATTTAACTTCTATGCCGAGTACATCATGAGAAATGCTGGGCTGGATGAAGCACAAGCTGGAATCAAGATTGCCAGGAGAAATATCAATAACCTCAAATATGCAGATGACACCACCCTTATGGCAGAAAGCGAAGAAGAACTAAAGAGACTCTTGATGAAAGTGAAAGAGGAGAGTGAAAAAATTGGCTTAAAATTCAACATCCAGAAAACTAAGATCATGACGTCCAGTCCCATCATTTCATGGCAGATAGATGGGGAAACAATGGAAACAGTGTCAGACTTTATTTTGGGGGGCTCTAAAATCACTGCAGACAGTGACTGCAGCCATGAAATTAAAAGATGTTTACTCCTTGAAAGAAAATTTATGACCAACCTAGATAGCATATTGAAAAGCAGAGACATTACTTTGCCAACAAAGGTCTGTCTAGTCAAAGCTATGATTTTTCCAGTAGTCAGGTATGAATGCGAGAGTTGGACCATAAAGAAAGCTGAATGCTGAAGAATTGGTGCTTTTGAACTGTGGTGTTGCAGAAGACTCTTATGAATCCCTTGGACTGCAAGGAGATCCAGCCAGTCCATCCTAAAGGAAATCAGTTGTGAATATTCATTGGAAGGACTGATACTGAAGCTGAAGCTCCAATACTTTGGCCACCTGATGTGCAAAACTGACTCATTTGAAAAGACACTGATGCTGGGAAAGACTGAGGGCAGTAGGAGAAGGGGACAACAGAGGATGAGATGGTTGGAAGGCACCACCAACTTGATGGATATGAGTTTGAGTAAGCTCTGGCAGTTGGCGATGGATGGGAAGCCTGGCGTGCTGCAGTCCATGGGGTCTCAGAGTCGGACACGACTGAGCGACTGAACTGAAGTAAACTTACCCCTGACAAATTAGAGAAATTTAAGATAGTCTGATGGGTTTTGAATTTCTGAAGCAGGAAACCAGTAAGTTATTTTCTACAGCAGTTTGTGAATCTGTTGGGGGATTAGGGAAAGGCTATTCATTCACCAGGGAATCTTTTCTAAGCCTTTGCTGGAGCTGGGTGGTATATACAAGGTTCACACAAGTTTCTTTTTATTTGAAATATATATTCAAATTAAGCCACCTTTTAAAATGAAAGGTGTATTAATTGCTTGCAGTGTACACAAATTCTAGGAGAAAGTGACAGAAGAAAATAAGATCCTCTGGGTCCTCCTGGAGTTTATAGTCTTGGTAGTAGAAAGAGATTTACATTCGTCATTCACAAGGTATTCCCCCACCCCAAACATAATGCAGGAACCATTGGTAACCACAGTCTTGTTTAACTCAAAACAAATCAAAGGAACAAAAGAGTGTAAATATAGTGTGATAGAGAGCTAGATTGCTAGACTAACGATATTACAGGAACAAAGAAGGACAAATGAGGGTGTGGCCCAATAATTGGAGCAGGTTTCATCAAAGTGGTGCAGCCAAAGCTATAGGATCTGAGATGACTGAAGACTGTTCAGATACTAAAACTTTATGACTGTATATGATATATTTATTGCTGTTTTGTTTTTCTATCCAAGGTTGAGGGAAGACAACAGAACCCACTTGGGCTGTTATGCTATAGACTTCTGTGTGTGTTCTGGCATGTATCTTGAATATTAGTTTAATATATTTCCATACACACTCAAGTAGATAATGATTCTTTGAACAGCCTTTTATCTTAAAAGGAATTTGGCCTCCTTTGCTTCCAAACAAAAATTAAAAGCCAAAATTCCCCCCAAAGCCCCACTCAAGCATTCCCTCATTTGGAAATAGTCAATTAAGTCAAATGACAAATCAGGAACTGGAGCAAGTCAGCAGGTGACTCATGGTGTGATTGGAAGGGCCTGGTGCCCTTTCTATCTCAATTTCTTCATCTGTCTGTAGGAAATAATAGTCTCCCAGAGGTGTTATGAAAAATAATTAAAATTGGTAGTGTGCTTTGAGATCCTTGAATGAACTGCACTTTCAAAGGGGATAATTACACACTGCAGTGATTCTCTCAGACTGGCTTCCTCTACTCACTATTTCATAGGTATTAATATTAGTAATGACCCAGTTAGGTAGGTTTTCCTTGTTCTCAAGTTGCTAATACATTTTTTGGCCACTGATACCAGTTGCCTTTAAAATGAATGCAACCCAGAGTAGTAGTAAAAACCACTAATTCTTTGGCTTTAGTAATCTTAAAGTCTTTGGGGGAGTTTAGTTTTCCAGATCACTCTCTATCTTCATTCTCAATCTTTCCACTTCAGTTGGCTCACTTATTGCCTCTCTGATGCCAATCCCAAAAGGTTGTAGAAGATCAATTCAATAGCTTCACTGAAACCAAACAGGAGGTCCCTCTTTGCTTTGCTTAATACTTAATAATTTCTTCTTCGCTGTTCTTATTCCTCTTCCTTCCCTCCTCCCCTCTCCCCCATTTTAATTGGCCTGTTGGAAACACCCAGCAGGTGAAATTCTTCAGATGATTCCAGAGCAGAAAACAAGCGGGGAGATGGAGATGAGAATAAGATGTTGGGACAACATCTGAGTCTAACTGGGTAGTAAGGGGAAACCTAGAACAACAAAGCCAGCTGAGAACACATGAGAAAAGAGCCATCGGCCCCTAACTTGGGCAGCCTTTCCACAAACTCCTTTTGCCGTTTTGTCATTTGAGAGAAGGAAGCAAGAGAATGTAGTACCTCTCCGCATCACAGGAAAAACAACGTCAAGCTTATATTTCGTAATGACCTTGGATTCACGGTGACATCATGTTCAAAGGAAAGCACACTTCTGAACATGTGGTTCCAAGATGGAATATGAAATATAGTATCAGAACTTTTAGTTTAAATCAACCTTTTTTCTTAAGCTCCTTTTGAATTCTCTCGTTTATCAATATATGTGGCTATTTCAACTTATGGATCTCAGGCAAAAGCTTTCTTTCATTCCCCCAACCCTAAAGTTCTGTCTGTACTACCCAGGGTGTGGGGTGGGCGGAAGGATAGGCAGAGTTTCCTTTAATACAAACCATGACTTGAAGCAGTGCCCTTACTGAAAAGCTTCAGCTACCCTGAGTAAATTAGAACTTTACCAGAGTAAAATATCTAGAGAGTGGGTCGGTTTTACTTTTACTTTTCTGGTAGAAAATATTTTCCTTCAAACGGAGTAAAAAACACAAGGAGGGCTTTTACTGTTCTTGCAATACTGTAGCACTGCTTACGTTTCTCACTGTAAGTGCAGAAAATTTTTGAAAAGTATTTATATAACATTTTGGAAATGACAAAATGTAAGAAATGGAGGACAGATTAGTGGTTGCCACTAATCTGACCACCTAGCCAGTGCTTTTCCAAAAAAGGAAGTATAAGAAACAATATGTAAAGGTCATTGAATTAAAAATCAAAAGGAATAGATTTTATTAGTAGCTCTGACATTGTATGTTTTGAAAAGATGTTACAGACATTTTTTTACATGATGAGGAAGGGAGCTCACAGGGAGGTGAGTATAGTTATAAAACGGTAACCCCAGGAACCCTTGTGGTATTGAACTTTCTGTATCTTGACTGAGGTGGTAGATACATGAATCTACATGGTGATAAAACTGTATATAAATTAATACAAATGTGCATGCATGCATACCCACACATATATACCAATTAGTACAGTTAAAACTGGAGAAATCAGAATAAGACCAGTGGATGATATCAACATCAGTATTCAGATTGTGATGTAATACTACAGTTTTATGTTACCATTGTGAGGACCTGGGCAAAATGTAAAAGGGATCTCTCTGTATTATTTCATACAATTGTAGCAAGTATACAATTATCTCAATAACATTTTCAATTTTAAAAAAGCTACTAGGACTTTTCTAGGCCCCACTCAAATAGCATTAGGCAAGGAGACAAACTACCCCTGGCTGAGACCAAGAGAAGAAAGCTGGACCCTGAAGACTGAGTGACCCCAGAACCAGAGTTTGATAAATCAGAAAAGAAGAAAAAAAGGTTTTTGACGGCAACTTAACATTCCATGTAAAGGATTTAGGCTACAAATTAGAAAAAAAAGATGCTGAATTGTACAATATTTGTTTGTTTTGAAAGTTGATCTAAGATATGAACTTTAAAAGACAATTGTAGACAAGTATCTACTGCATAGCACAGGGAACTATACTCAATATATTGTAGTAGCCTATAATGGAAAATAACCTGATAAAAAATATATTTTATAAGTATAGTATACATACATATGGGGGCTTCCCTGGTAGCTCAGATGGTAAAAGCGTCTGCCTACAATGCGGGAGACCTGGGTTTGATCCCTGGGTCGGGAAGATCCCCTGGAGAAGGAAATGGAAACCCACTCCAGTACTCTTCCCTGGAAAATCCCATGGACCGAGGAGCCTGGTAGGCTACAGTCCATGGGGTCGCAAAGAGTCAGACATGACTGAGTGACTTCACTTCTTCACTTCATACATACATATGTATAACTGAATCACTTTGCTATATACCTGAAACATTATAAATCAAATATATTTCAATTTAAAAAAACAAATGACCATACTTCCTAATGCCTATTTAATTATTTTATTTTCTAATTATATTTTTGTGAAAAAGGGTGAGGAAATCATGCTGATGTTGAGGCAGAAATTTATCTTAATCCAGGTGCCATCACTGTGAAATGACTGCTTCAGATTTGCTTGGAGAAATGAATAAACCTTATAAAGGTTAAATCTTCACACTAAGCATATCAAGTGTCAGTAAATGTTGTAGATACAGATTTTGGGGGGGGAATGAAGAAAAATATTAAGTCTAGGTTTTGTATAGATATTTGAACCAAAAAGGTGGCAGTAGACAACACTAAAGTGAGATGACAAGGACTCTAGTTGTAGCCACTGATAGTCTCTGTTAGATAATTATTATCCTGAGGGAATAAAAGAGGACAAACTGGCTTAGCCCATCTGTTTAAGTATTAAAGGCTTCTCCAATTAAATGATCCTGTGTGAGTCAATATGAGGTAATTCAGATAGAATCAAACTTATAAACACCTTGATATAGAACTGAAAAGAATTCTGGGTCAAGGTCAAATCTCTACCCAGTATCCTATTGGTATAAATATACAAGACTAGGTGTGGCTGAATAATAATGAATAATGTATATGCTGGAAGTTCAGCTACTGTGCAGATATTTCTGGCAAATAACAGCATTCTTTCAAACAATGTCCTGAAAGCTCAATGGGATGATATTTTCCATCCCCACAAAGACTTGAAGGATATCATCCAAGCAAAAAGGAAAATAATTTCCTGGAGGCTGAGTTAGGGATCTCAGTGCCAGCGTGGAACAGGAGAGAGCTCATAACTTAGCAGACACAAGATCAAGATTACCACGTTGGGGAAAACATGGGAGAAAGGAAAGGGCTGCTCTCCCAGAGGTTTGCAAAGACACGTGAGCAAATGGAACTGTGAGCGAGGTACATGATCAAAGAATTAAAGGGCTATCCAGTGAATTTTAATGAGACCAGAAGAAAAACTGGGTGGAAGGAATTGAAAACAAAAAAAGTATTCTGAAGAGTTCCAGATCCAGAGGCTGCAAATATTACCACAGAAGTGATTCCAAGACCTCCAAATGGCTGAGAAATCATACAGGAATGACCTGGTCCTCAGCCATAAGAAGAAAGTGAAAGAAAAATAATAAGGGCTTAAAAATGAGGATTTCAGAAAGGTGTTACATATTAACTCCAAGGGAATCTGGACATACGCAATTTGGCTTTTTCTGGAGCAAAGTTTACTTTGACATTCAAGTAT
The DNA here is from genome assembly GCF_014754425.2 of Oryx dammah. Lineage (NCBI taxonomy): Eukaryota > Metazoa > Chordata > Mammalia > Artiodactyla > Bovidae > Oryx > Oryx dammah. Next base: position 31,842,181 of record NW_024070207.1, on the reverse strand, counting down.
TTCAGGTGGTATCTTACCAAATCTGATGGCATAAAGCCAATCACAGTTTCATGGCTACTTAAAGATCTAGAGTCTATTATTTCAGAAACAAATAAAGGATCTTGATGGCAACTGTTTCTGTAAATTCAGTATTGTCTTAGATAATAATAATTATATGAAAACCTCTGCTTGTCTGAGCTAAGCATGCTATATTGTAATTTCCTACTGCCCGTCAATTTCACCCAATAGACTATAGGCTTCTTGATGTAAGAACTGCAGCTTATTTTTTTCTGAATCCCAAGTGCCTGGCATATTTCAGAAACTCAATAAATGTTTGCTTCTTTAATGAATGAACAGAAAAGCGAATTTAGCAAAAATGAAAGGTAATGTTAAGCTAACCACTGGGTAGGCAGCTAAATTTTGAAAGTGCTTCTTAATAAACTCTCCATGATGACATTGAAGAAAGTAGATAACAACCTAACAATTTCTTGGAGGAGGTTTGGAAGAAAACAGTTCACAAAAGAAGGGAACGATACAAGAGAAGCCCAATTCCCGAGTGACGTTCGAAGATATGCTAACATTAAACTGCAACTGATAACAAGACTTTTCCCTTCCAGACATATCCAGCTTCCCCCTTTCATGAGCTACTCCTTGCCATGCACTGCCTGTCTTCCTTTAACCACACGATAGTACTTGCCCTTCCTGAGACAGGCTGTGCACTTTGACTCCTCTGTGCCTTTGCTCATTATATTCACTCTGCCCAGAAAGCTACTCTTTCCTCCATTATCTTCCTGGAGGATTCCTGTTCATGTTTCCATTGCCAGTGTGTCACACTTACCTATTGCTGTATAACACTAAACTGTGTGGCTTAAAACAACATGATTTATTATTTCTTGAAATTCTTTGGGTTGGCTGGGCAGTTCCGTTGGTCCCTTTCAGGCTCACTTGTCTGGCCACAGTCAGCTGGTGGGTCATCTGGGGACTGGGCTCAGCTGGGACATGCTCACACCTGGTCCTCTATCTCCATCTGGTATCTCATCCGCCACTGCCTCTCTCTCCACACAGCCTCTTTCCAGCAGAATAGCCTGGGCTTTTTTTCCATGGCAACTGGGTTTCAACAGCAAAAGCAGAAACTGCTAGTTCTCTTAAGTCCTGCCTAGGCTCAGAAATCCCAGAATGTCACTTCTGCTGCATTTCATTGGTCAAAACAAGTTACACGGTCAGCCCAGATGCAATGAGGAAAGGAAATAGACTTCACCTCTTAATAGGAGGTATTATAGCATCACATTGTGAAGGGACGTGAGCACAGGGAGGTATAATTCATTGGAAGCCATTTTAAACTATCATACAGCTGAAATGTCACCTCTTCATCCATCATTTTGAAATATATATATTTCTCTACATCTATCTATATAGATAGACACAAATAATGAGATACTGTGATTTCTCTACAGTATCTCATTATTTGTGTCTATGTCTGTTTGAAAGAGGCAGGGGTTTAGGAAAACCGTGGTTGGAATGGACCACTTTCTGTAATCTGACTAGGAAAAGTTATACTTGTGAGATACAGTTGGAAATATAATTTGGAGCCGGATCATAAGGGACCTTGAATGTGGTACTAAGGAATTTAGATTTTATTTTGCAAGCACTCAGAACTGCAGTCAAGAAAATCTCTCCTCAAACTGCTTCTCCTGTATTTCCTAGCTGAGTGAATGGTAGAAAGAAGGACTCACATTTTCAACTTGTCTTATCCATGTGGCATCCAAGTGCTGCTACTTCTTACGATTCCTAAACATCTCTTGACTCTGTCCTGTGCTCTCATTTACATTGCCATAGCTTAGTCCAGGGCCTCCCTCACCATTTCTCCTTTGAAATACTGTCACAGCCTATAACAAGTTTCCCTGATACTAGTCTTGCCCCCTTGTCCATCCTCCATGAATTCTACCAAAATCATCTGCTCATTTTACCCCCTCATTATAAGCCTTCATGGATTTCTTTAGCTCTCAAGATAAAGTTCAAAGTCTTGAGCACTGATTACAAGCCCCCCTACCCCGATTCGGTTCCTGTCTAATTTCACTCTACTACCCCACGCCCTTGCCCTTTATATGCAGCAACACCAAATTTCTTGATTTATGCTAGATTCCCTTATGTCTTGGTGCCTTTGTCCATGCTATACTCTGTCAAAAACCATTGTCCCCTTCTCTGCTTGGGTAACTCTCAGTTTTCTTTCAAGACTCAATCTCTAGGACTACTGCCCAAACCCCTCCCCTATCTGGGTTAGGTGCCACTTTTCTATGTTGCGATAATATCCAGTGCTTATGGCTATCAGAATAACACTATTTATTGATCGTTCATGTGGTGTTAGTAGTAAAGAATCCGTCTGACAATGCAGGAGACATAATGAGATGTGGGTTTGATCCCTGGGTTGGTAAGATCCCCTGGAGGAGGACATCGCAACCCACTCCAGTACTCTTGCCTGGAGAATCCCATGGACAGAGGTGCCTGGCAGGTTACAGTCCATGGAGTCGCAAGAGTTGGACACGACTGAAGCTACTTAGCAAAGGAAAGCAAGCATATGAAAAACTCAGTTCTCATACCAACTGCATGAAGTAGTGACAGTAAATGACAGACCTGAGATATGAACCCTGATGGCCCAAGGACCTACTGTTGAAACCACTAGACTATTTTCTTGTTCAGGCACAATACTCATCCCTCTGTCCTGTAACTGTCAATTTACCTGTAGGTCTCCCCCACCAATTTTGAGTTTCTTGAGAACAGAAATTATGTCACATTTATCTTTTTATCCTCAGAAACTAACATAGTGCCTGCTACACAATAGGCACTCTAAAAATGTGTTGGATGGATGACTCCTGAGATTTATGAGTGCTTCCTCTTGCTCTGTTGTTTTAGCCATTTTTAAAAAGATTAAAACATTGCTTATAGAACTAGAAAAATACTTCAATAAAAACCCAAATTATATTAAGAAAAGATCAGAGAACTGCTCATAGGTGACAAATTTTCTGTGTACTAATGTTCCGTCAGCAGTTTAAAAAAATGCAAGCAAAATCACTTTATTAAGAGAAAATATATAGTTGAATAAAAAAGGTGCTAGATAACAATAAGATTTTAATTCTTCCTTCAACTCCTCCCCATTAAGGTCAAACATGAAATGAAACCTACTATTAATGTTAACTAGAGAGGGACACAAAGTCTGCCTAAAATGATATAAGCTTGACCAGAATGAAGGTATTAATACATAGACATATAATAAAATAATAAACTGAAAGGTCTTGGTTGTAGTGGAAAGTACATACATTTTGCATCCTATAGATATGAGCTTGAATCCTGCCCTGGCACTCTCCGTGAAAGTCACTTAAACTCTCTGAACCTCAGTTTTCTCATCTGTAATATGGAGATGATAATTCCTACCTTAGAGGGATGTTATGAAGTTTGACAGAAAAGGTATCATGCCTAGCCCAGTGCTTGACATAGAATGAAAGTGAAAGCTTCTCAGTCGTGTCCGACTCTTTGTGACCCCATGGACTATACAGTCCAAGGAATTCTCGAGGTCAGAATACTGGAGAGGGTAGCCTTTCCCTTCTCCAGAGGATCTTCCCAACCCAGGGATCGAAGCTGGGTCTCTTGCATTGCAGGTGGATTCTTTACCAGCTGAGCCACCAGGGAAGCCCAACATAGAATGGGTGGTCAATAAATGGTAGTTTTTCTTATTATTTATTTGGTCTTTTATATGCCTCAAATACATACATACTGTTGCAAAATGAGTTAGGGACAGAGAAAGAAAATGTGTCCTGACAGCCTGCAGTATACTATGGAAAAAGCACTGGCCTTGAAGTCAAACAGACTTGGGGTTGAATTCTGGCTTGTCCATTTCAGAGTTTTGTGACATGGGGCAAATTCCCTTAAACCTCTCTGAGCCTCAGTTTCCATAGCTGTAAAATAGGGATAATAGTACCTACTTATAGAATGAGGGATTTGGTTCCCTTATGCGTGTGTGCTAAGTCACTTCAGTTGTGTCTCACTCTTTGCAACCCCATGAACTGTAGCCTGCCAGGCCTCTCTGTTCCCAAGGATTCTCCAGGCAACAATACTAGAGTAGGTTGCCATTCCCTTCTCCAAGGAATCTTCCCAACTCAGGGATTGAACCCCAGTCTCCCGCATTGTAGGCAGACTCTTTACTGCTGAGCCACCGGGGAAGCCCTGGTTCCTTTATACCCAGGACTAAAAACCAATTTAAAAATTAGTATTTCAGTTCATGAACTCTGAAAAGACAAAGCTCATACTGATGAGTGACAACCCAACTTAGGAGTCACAGGCATCAAAAGGCTCAAATAGTCTGGTGTGATCCCAAGACTTTAAGAAGAAATTTTTGTAAAAAGAATATGAAATAATCTGGAAAATGTAAAATAAGAATCTACCTACTTCTTCCTAGGGTGACTTCAACAGTGCCTGGATACTGAAAACATGGTCTCTTGATGAGTTCACTGAAAAAATTAGGTCCTAGACTTAACAGAAGTTAGTTCTGGATCCTGAATTAAGGTGATTCTCTCTAAAGTATAGCTACTCTGAAAAACCCTGTTTTGCTGGAGAGCCGGCCTTCTGCCATAGTATATCTCAAGAATCTTTATCAAAAAGCAACAGTTCATAAGATTACACACAAACCAAAAAGACTAGCTTAAAACTTTACAATCAGTTTTCATTACACTAGTCAAGTTTTCTCCCATCAAGAGAATTACATGCATTACTCTTCTAGGCAGAGAAGTACACCCACATGTACACAAAGAGGTTTACTATAAAACTGTTAATAGTGACAAATCAGGAACAACCTCAATGTACATCAATAGAAGAATGACTCAATGAAACATAGTTTATTCGTTCAATTGAATAGTATCCAGATGTTAAAATCATGAACCAGCATGTATCAACAAGGACAAATCTCAAAAACATATGTGAATGAAAACCACAAGTCACAAAAGGATATGTACGATCTGATACCATTTATGTCATATACTAGTACAATACTACATATTTTTTTCTACTTATTAAGGTAAAAAAGTATTTAAAAGATTTATCTGGAAGAATGAGCTTCAAACTCAAAAATGGTTATCTATGAGAAGAAGGGAAGAAAACAAGTTGGGGAGGTGGCCAAGGGGACTGAGACAATCAATTTTATGTGTCAACTTAACAAGGCCATGGGGTTCCCAGTAACTTGTCTAAGATTATTCTGGGTATGTCTGTGAGGATGTTTTGATATGAGATTAACATTTGAATCAGTTAAACTGAGCCAAGCAGATTGTCTCCTCTAATGTGGGTGGTCTTCACCAAATCAGTTGAAGTCCTGAATAGAATAAAAAGGCAGACCCTCCCTCCTGCCTCATTGTTTGAGCTGCTCAAACTGAAACATCAGCTCTTCTTGGGTCTCCAAGCTTATTTGCTCTCGGATTGGAACCAGATGGTTGGCCAGCTTTCCCACGGCCGATCTTGGGTTTCTCAGCCTCTCTAACTGTGCTTGAGTCAATTCCTTATAATCAATCTTTCTTTCTCCACACATGCCAATACATATAGATATGGATACAGATATAGATTCTGTAGATTCTGTTTCTCTGGAGAACACTGACTAATGCAAGCATTTTACCTTTATCTTTTTAAAAAATAATTTTATTTAGAAATTTATTTATTTATTTTTGGCAGTGTTGGGTCTTCATTGCTCCGTGGGCTTTCTCTAGTTGCAGGGAGCAGGGCCTACTCTCTAGTTGTGGTGTGAGGGCTTCTCATTGCAGTGGCTTCTCTTGTTGTGGAGCACGGGCTCTAGGGAGCCTGGGCTTCAGTAATTGTGGTGAGTGGGCCCTGTAGTTGCAGCTTCCAGGCTCTAGACTTCAGGCTCAGTAGTTGTGGAGCACGGGGCTTAGCTGCTCCGAGGCAGGTGGGATCTTCACAGACCAGGAACCCGTGTTTCCTCCATTGGCAGGTAGATTCTTTACCATTAAGCCACTAGGGAAATCCTTACCTTTATCTTTTTAGTTTTCTGATTTTTTAAAAGGAGAATAGATTCATGTATTACGTTTATTATGAACCTTATCTTCCAAGAACCAAAGTATGTCAAGCCTGTATTATTATTCCTAGTTAACAGATAATGAAACTGAAAGGTTAAATGATGGGCAGTCATTCCCTTTAGCTCCCCAACTCCCCTCCCCACAGTTCGCAATTGCAAAGCCAGATGCAACATTATAAAATAATAGTATTTGGAGCTCTTTGTTAGAAATTGAAGGTATTATCATTTCTTGATTTTTCCTTCTCACTTTCTTTTCTCAGATCTTCCACACCAAAGGGGTGAGCTCACACACATAAAGGAAGAGAGAAGAGGCAACAAATGTCTCATACACATGATAATTAAACTCATGTTACTTTTAAGTTTTGAGGAAGTGTCAAAAGTTGTCTGACCCCCAGGGTGTAGAGTGAATATTGCTTTGGAAATCATTGACAAACAGTGCTTCATAAACATAATTCATGGGCACAGTAGGTAGACAACAGCAATCGTGGTGGAAAATTCCTCTCACTCCCAGGTTAAAGGACGGGGATGACTTCTCTGGACAGGAAAAGTGTGCTTTGAATTATGTAAATAAGAGGAAGGCAGAAAAAAAACTACAAAGGGGAAAAAACTACACGAATATTTATAAAATATCTGCTCTCTTGACCTTCTTGTTTCTAGGGGACAATATATTGACGTGAAATCTGTGGGATTTTCTGTTTTACTAAAAAGGGGAAAATAGGAATAAAGGTGTTTCTTTCTATTGTCAGCAAACACAGAAATCTTTCCACCAAATTAAGAAAAAGTTACCTCATCTTAGATCTTAGGAGGTCTCGTGGAACTACTTGAATGTGTATAAACAGGGAGACAGAACTGTCTCTCTGCTCTGCCTCGAGCCAAATCAATGACTTGACCTTTAAATTAAACTGTGGGATTAGTTGTTACACAAATAAAATGTCCTATTATTCAGATAGAATTATACACTTTTTCAAACCTGATCTTTTATCAGGATACTTCTGAAAGCTGTTTTCAGCATTCTTCCTTTTCCTTCATTAAGTATAATTTTCTTTAAACAACATAATTTAAATGTATAAACAATGGTACTGCATTCCAAAATGGTTATGTGGACTTCTGGTTTGAATTTGGACATGGTCTCTCAAGAGGCTGTATATGTTGTGCTTATATGAATCTATGCAAAAAGTATTTTGTTGTGAAGTTTTCACTACTTTTATTTGTAAAAACTAATCTTTTAAAGATTGCATTGCTGAGCTTTTATTAAACATCCAAGTGCATCTCAACTGAAATTAAAAAGGGCTTCTGAATTTCACAAAATCTTTATTTCACATTATTTGTGTAAATATTTAAAATTACAATCAGGATTATTTATTACATTGGAGATCCAAGACACATACTCCAGCTTCATAATATACCTTTTCATTTCTTTTTAAAAATCTCTGCTTTAAAAACTGTGAAATGTTTTACAAATAAAGGTATATAGAGAGAATAAAATTATAAGCCTCATAGAGAATATGATAAGCTCCATTGTACTCACAGCCCAGCATTGTCAAATCTTATATGTTTCCTGTACTTACTAAATAACTTTTTTTTCTAGAAATAAGACTTTATGGATATAGCTAAAGTTTTCTGTTTCCATTCATTTCCCCTGTCTCCCTTTCTCAGAAGGAGCCAAATTCATGTATTTGATGCCTTTCATTTCCATGCATGTTTTCACATTTTTATCACATATGTGTCTATCCATAAACTGCATAGAACATTACTTTGCATATTTTAAGTTTTATAAAATGGTATCATATAATCAACAGTAGTGCAATGAATAAGAGCACAAACTTTGGAGCCAAAGGTGGACTAGAATATCTGCTGTATATGGTGCCAGCTGTGTGACCTTCAAAAAATTAATCTTTCTGTGCCTCATTTCTGTATCTATAAAATGGATATTCATAATAATATCTATTCATAATAAGGTTGCTTTAAAGATTAAAAGAGTTGATATAAACAAAGCAATTAGAACATAATAAACTAAGCATGATGTGTTAGTTATTATTCTGTACCTTGCTTTTTTTACTATAACATTTTTGAGATTTACCCATGTTGATATATGTAGCATTAGTTCATTTTCACCACTGCATAGTATTTCATCATAATGAATATACTGCAATATGTATATTCTTCTGTGATGGACATTTAGGTTGTTCCATTATAAAAAGCACTGCAAAGAACATTCTTGTACATGTCTTCTTGTGTGAATATATGAGAGAATTTTTCTAGATTCCTCCATTTTTAATTAACTATATTTAGAAAGATACATGGCTCTGATTTCTTTTTCACAGGCAAAGGAACTATGTGTCTTATCCATTCCAGTGTCTTCAAAATCAATAGTGTCTGTGACTTTCTAAACATTTGCAGCTATCCTCCTTAGCACTGAATCACAATTTGGTTGAAATAATGATATCACAACAGCAAATACTGGTCACATTAATTTTTGATTGACTTTTAACATAGTTCTATCTACAAACTGAAGGCTAAAACCTGAGTTCAGATCGAATAGCATGTCATTTTTTTTTACTATGTATAAAGAATCTGATCAATATACTTCACAGGTCTTGAGGTCTATATCACAACAGTTGCAACTAATGAATATCTTTTCAAACTCTGACTGTTCTGTTATTTCTTCTTGGGATATGGCTGAATTGGTCAAGTGGGTGTTTTATTGGTCTTAACTTACTGAATGGTAGGCTGTAAACCTTAAAAATGTTTCAACAACTCATAAAGGGATAAATACCCCAGTTAAAAGTCTCTGATGATTGGGATCTTAGACTACTAACCTCATTAAGTTTCATCTGGTAGTCCTTTTGAAAAAATATTCAAATTTTATCATTTTGTCTTTCTGAAAGTTGCAAGAAAGTATTATTTTTAAAAAATAGGGACAAACAACTTCGCCATTAGTTTTTGCATTTTCTTGTGCTACTAATTAATACACTTTTCCTTCAAGAATATCTAAATGGCTATACAGTTTTGCCCTGCAAAGTGACTTTAAATTGATTCTCAAAGTGTTCTATAAACCATATTTAAATCTGAAAGAATAAAACCTCAGTAAAGACTCCAAGGCTGATCTCATTTTATAATTTGGCACCTAGACATTTGGATGTCCCACCCACTGGGAAACAAGTCATCTACTTTCATTGTTGGTAGCCAGCTCTTCATTTATAGCACTAAGAAAACACATGTCAGGTTTTATGGCTTTGTAAATAAATCAAAAGGCATCTTTGAAATAAAAAAAGAGTATATGAAAGGCATTCCAAACTAATGGATATATCAAGTGCTTATTGAGTACCAAATTTTATTTATCAAGGATCTACCATGCTAGATAGATGTTCCTACTCTGTGAGGCAGTAAGCATACTACATTTGGTCAGGAAGCAGAAAATTATGATCTAATATTTAACTCTGGTCTGGCGAGTGTGTGCTCTAATGGTGTAGAGAAATAGCTCAGGGTTTTGGCATGAGAGGAGGAGGCTACTGCTCCTCACTCTGTCACCAGATATTCTGTTATACTGGGAATGCTAATCTCTTGGTCTTCAGTTTCTCCTTTGAAAAATGAGGGCATTAGTCTGGCTGCTCTTCTATGTATCTTTTGCACAATTCTATGAACTGTAAAGAAGGGACCAATGAGGACTGTGGTATTCAAGAGAGACCTTATGGAGAACATGAAGCTTCACAAAGTCCCAGGAATACGACAGATGCTTGGGAGGCAAGCAGTGTTTCAGTTCAGCTCAGTTCAGTCGCTCAGTCGTGTCTGACTCTTTGCGACCCCATGGACCGCAGCACACCAGGCCTCCCTGTCCATCACTAACTCCCGGAGTCCACCCAAACCCATGTCCATTGTGTCAGTGATGCCATCCAACCATCTCATCCTCTGTTGTCCCCTTTTCCTCCTGCCCTCAATCTTTCCCAGCATCAGGGTCTTTTCAAATGAGTCAGCTCTTCACATCAGGTGGGCAAAGTATCGGAGTTTAGCTTCAACATCCGTCCCTTCAGTGAACACCCAAGACTGATCTCCTTTAGGATGGACTGGTTGGATCTCCGTTTGGGCATAACTAACTTGATTCCTGGGCTTCTCAGGTGGCTCAGTGGTAAAGAATCTGCCTGTCAATGCAGGAGACACAGGAGACACAGGTTCGATCCCAGGATGGGGAAGATCCCCTGGAAAAGGAAGTGACAACCCACTCCAGTATTCTTGCTGGGAAACCCCATGGACAGAGGAGCCTGGCGGGGTACAGTCCATGAGGTCACAAAAGAGCTGGACATGACTTAGCGACTAAACAGCAACAAATCGATTCCTACTGCTCGATACGTGATTGCTTTTAGTTTACAGTGTACAAAAAGTAACTACAAAACTAAGATAATGTATATATTTACCTACTTTTTTGGCAAGATAAGTTTGAAAGATATTTTCAGGTGATTAGAGGATGACATATTGAGAATATTATTTATTATTGAGTATTTAGCAGCAGTAGATCTTTTTGAATGTATCAACTCAGGTCAAAGGCAAAATAGGACAACCCATCAATTATAATAACAAAAAACTGCAGGAATCTAGACATTATTTTTGACTTTGATCCATGGCTAATATGTTTTGACAACTGGTTCTCCAGGGGAAAAAACAGCACTGATCTATAGCATTTGAGGCTTCGCTGGTGGCTCAGATAGTAAAGAATCTGCCTGCAGTGTGGAGAACTGGGTTTGATCCCTGGGTTAGGAAGATCCCCTGGAGGATGGCATGGCACCCCACTCCAGTATTCTTGCCTGGAGAAGCCCCAAGAACAGAGGAGCCTGGCAGGCTACAGTCCATGGGTCGCAGAGAGTCGAACACGACTGAGTGACTAAGCATAGCATAGCATTTGCTGATTTTCATGGTGTAAATGCTCTCACCATGGCTGATTTCAAGTCCCCAATGTGAGGTCACTAACTGGAGTATACAATCAGCTCCTGTGAGCTGGCGCTAGCAGGTTTCAGCACACTATCACAATTTATAACGTGTATATAAAGAATACATTTACCTTTCTTTCTGAACCATTTGAGTATAAATTGCTGATGTAATGCCCCCTTTATCCTTAAATACTCCAGGGTATCTGTTAAGAATAAAGACATTCACTTGAGTAACTTGAGTAATAACACAATGATTAAAATCAGGAAATTAACACTGATAAAAAATTATTATATACACTACTACATTGTATTCAAATGTTGCCAATTGTCTCAAAAATGCCCTTTATAGCTTTTGAAAAAAGAGTGTGGTCTAGAATCTAATGCAGTATTGTCTATATTTGGAGGATAAAATGTATTTTCTCAGAAGTTTCTATCTGTAGCCCTCTTCCACTTTGCAAATCTGCCTTCATTCCACAAGCAGTTCTAGCACTAATTTCTAGAGTCTAACATTAGACATCTTATCAGCATATAACAGTAAACTTGCTACCAGTGATAGACATCAAATGCTGACAGTGGTTCTAGAGTTTAAATTTTACTTAACGTTGGTAGTTACTAATAAGAAATAGTGTACTTAAGTTCAAAGAGTCATCTTTGTTGGTTTTTTTAGTATTTGTTCTTAATTAATTTTTTATTGAAGTACACTTGATTTGCAATGTTGTATTAATTACTGCTGTACAGCAGTGATTCAGTTATACACATATATATTCTTTTAAAAATATTCTTTTCCATTATGGTTTACCACCATCTTTGTTGTTATTAATGTTAATGTCCCTTTTTAGTTCAGTTCAGTCGCTCAGTCATGTCTGACTCTTTGCAACCCCATGGACTGCAGCACACCAGGCCTCCCTGTCCATCACCAACTCCCAGAGTTTACCCAAACCCATGTCCATTGCGTAGGTGATGCCATCCAACCATCTCATCCTCTGTCGTCCTCTTGTCCTCCCGCCTTCAATCTTTCCCAGCATCAGGGTCTTTTCATTTAGTTATTAATATAACCTGGGCTTTATAAATTTGTATGCATGCCAATCACAGACAATCTTATTGGAGGTTCTGGGCAATGCTAAATTTAACCAGATAACTTTAAGCAATATCCGGAAATAGCTAAAAATGTTTATTTGGGGTGTGTATATGCATGTGTTGTTCTGCTAACAACAATGCTTCTGCTTTCAAAAACGATTGCTATTTCTATCAGAATGAGTATCCAGCAACAGTTCCACAATGGCAACAAACAAAATGAAGACTAATGTAACCATTAAATGTGTTTGGCTTTGAAATGATAAATGTCTCCTGAAGGTATTGAAAACTCCTGCATCACAATAGGACCTTTAAAGTAATCCAGAAGTTTGAGTAGATAGGTCTGCCTGTGACAGGAAGTCTTTTGTTGTTGTTGTTTATTAAATGTTGGCACTTAAAACTAAGGCAAACCTGTCATCTGTCTATGTAAACAAATCCTATGACATGGTGAGCTACTTAATACAAATAACTAGGATCAGTGCCAGCATTAAGTGAATGGAAGAATTAGCTACTGATAGGAATGAGTTATTTTGGCTACTATTTCTCAAATGATTTAAGCAGAAGGTACTTTCTTTCCTTGAAATGTCCAAATAGTCATACCAAGTTTCAATTTTGCTTCCATGGAGATCTGGCTATTCAGTGAAGGCTGTGTCTCTGTATGCAAAAAGAAAATGAAAGAAAGAAAAGAAACAAAGAAGAAAATTGAATGGATTATCAAATAGAGACAAAACAAAGATGTTCACTGTAATCATCATCTTATTTCAAGCTATTAACAAAAAGCTCACATACCCTGTCTAAACCTGGACTATGTTTCCAGTGCCACTAAGATCCCACATACTCCATCATCTCTCAGATTGTCTAACCCTTTCCAATCTGTCTCCCAAAGACAACTTTCTCTAATATAAAATGAGCACATGGCTTCCATGACTTCCCACTGCCTGTAGGATACCAGGCTCCTTCCTTAGCAAGGCATTCCAAGGACCCTCTGGGATTGGGCTCCTGCCTAGGACTCCAGCACAAACTTTACCAGCTCTCCTTTTAATAGAGTTTGTTGGGCTGCATGCCTGCTCACTCATGTCCAACTTTGAGAGCCCATGGACTGTAGCCCGCAGGCTCCTCTGTCCATGGGATTCTCCAGGCAAGCATACTGGAGTGGGTTGTGATTTCCTACTTCAGGGGATCTTCCTCACCCAGGGATCACACCCACCTATCTGGCATCTCCTACACTGGCAGGTGGATTCTTTACCAATTGAGCCACCTGGGAAGTCCTTACTAGAGCTCTTGACCTTCCAATTCCTAGGTGTAAATCAAAGTAACTACTTCTACTTCCAGGAGGAGAGGGTCTCTCTGGTTTGACTTCCATGACTTTGTTCACCCTCCTCTGTGGACAAAGCTCTTAATCTTTTGTTTGCCTGATGAATACTAGTCTTACCTTGTTTACAAACCCTCTTCTGACTCCTGCCCACATTCACCTTTGTACACATATTCTATTTTGTCAGTCTTCTATAATAGCACCTATAACACTTGATTGATTTATTTGATCCTATCTTTTCTTAATAGGTTGCAAGCTCTTTGAGGTCAAGGACCATGAATTATTCATGTTTATATCATCAGCTCCTAGCCTATTTTGTGTCTGGCACATAGGAGGTACTCAATAAACACTGTTGAATGAAGAACAATTGCAACTAGAATTACCTAGATAGCTCATGGTCCAGTAGGAAGCCACTAGCCACAAGTGGGCAATGACATTTTAATTAACTAAAATAAAAAATTCAGTTCCAGTAGCTATTTGTGGCTATCATACTGGACTGCACAGATTTTGAAACTTCCATCATCACAAAAAGTTCTAATACATAGTGTTCATCTAGATAATTCTTTATTCTCCCATTTCAGTTTAATAAACATTGACCTTCTACTATATGCTAACATTTAATGTGAACAAAACATGAATACTATCATTATTATTTAGAAGGCATTCAAAATCTGGTAGGGAGGAGCCTTACAAAATGAGAGAGATCATTTCCACATTGGGACATCAGGGAAGGTTTTATGGAGATTTTTCTCATTTAAACTGGGCATTTAAAGATGAAGAGAGGGAATTTCCTAGTGGTACAGCAGTTAGGACTTGGCAGTTTCACTGCTGTGGGCCTGGGTTCAATCCCTGCTCGGGAAACTAAGATCGTGAACACTGCAAAGAAAAGAGAAGAAAAATATGAAGAGAATTGAGTGAGGCAAATCTTGGGAAAGGAGAGAAAATAGTGTGAGAAAAGGTATAGGTGGGAAAGTACTAGGAAAATGGGAAGTAATTTCGTTTGCTTAGAATCTATGGTATATGATATGGAGGTTCCTCAAAAACTTAAAAATAGGAAGAACTACCGTATGATCTGGGCTTCCCTGGTGGCTCAGTAAGTAAAGAATTCGCCTGCAATGTGGGAGACCTGGGGTCAATCCCTGGGTTGGGAAGATCCTTGGAGGAGGGCATGGCTACCCACTCCAGTATTCTTGCCTGAAGAATCCCATGGACAGAGGAGCCTGGCGGGCTACAGTCCATGGGGTTGCAAAGAGTTGGGCATGACTGATCAACTAAGCACATAGCACAGCATGATCTAGCAGTTCCATTTCTGGGAAGTGGAAATGAAAACACTAACTAGAAAAGTTATCTGCACCCCCAATGTTCACTGCCGCATCAATTACAATATCTAAAACATGAAAACCACCTTACTGTCCATCAGTGGATGAATGGATAGAGAAATTATGGTGTGTATATATACACACAAACACAATGGAATACTATTCTGCTATAAAAATAAGGAAATCCTGCCAATTGAGGGGTAGGTGAAATGAGTGAAGGAGGTCAAAAGGTATAAACTTCTAGTTATAAAATAAATAAGTCCTGGGGATGAGAAAAAGAATGTATAGTATATGAGCAGGGAATGGTTATTTAGGTCATACATTTTGTTTAGGCCATACATTCATTCCTTCAATCATCCAACAAAATTTTTTTTGAGCACTTTCAGGGGATTCCTTGGTGGCTCAGACAGTAAAGAGTCTGCCTACAGTGCAGGAGACCTGAGTTCGATCCCTTGGTTGGGAAGATCCCCTGGAGTAGGAGATGGCAACCCACTCCAGCACTCTTGCCTGGAAAATCCCATGCACAGAGGAGCCTGGGGGTACGGATGGTGGTGGTGGGGGCTATAGTCCATAGAGTTACAAAGAGTCGGACACGACTGAGTGACTTCACTTTCACTCTATCTTGTTTCAGGCTCCCTACTAAGTGCTGGGGTTACAACAGTGACCTATATAGACACTGCCCCAGCAAAGTTCATAGTTATGCATGATGAGATTTGGATAAGACTGTGGAAAGCATTTTGTTGTTCAATTGCTCAGTCATGTCCGACTCTTTGCAATCCCATGGATTGCAGCACACCGGGCTTCCCTATCCTTCACTATCTCCCAGAGTTTGCTCAAACTCATGTCCATTGAGTCAATGATGCCATCCATCTCATCCCCTGTTGTCCTCTTCTCCTCCTCTGTTGTCCTCTTCTCCTCCTGCCCTCAATCTTTCCCAGCATCAGAGTCTTCTCCAAAGAGTTGGGCCTTTGCATCAGGTGGCCAACATATTGGAGCTTCAGCTTCAGCATCAGTCCTTCCAATGAATAGTCAGGGTTGATTTCCTTTAGGGTTGACTGGTTTGATCTCCTTGTTGTCCAAGGGACTCTCAAGAGTCTCCTCCAGCACCACAGTTCGAAAGCATCAATTCTTTCATGCTCAGCCTTCTTTATGGTCCAACTCTCACATCCATACATGAGTACTGACAAAAGCCATACCTTTGACTATACTCAGACGGTATAGAACCTGCCTGCAGTGCGGGAGACCCAGGTTTGATTCCTGGGTCGGGAAGATCCCTTGGAGAAGGAAATGGTAACCCACTTGAGTATTCTTGCCTGGAAAATCCCATGGATGGAGGAGCCTGGCATGCTACAGTCCATGGGGTTGCCAAGAGTCGGACATGACAGAGTGACTTCACTTTCTTTAACTTTCTTTAACTATACGGACCTTTGTCGGCAAAGTGATGTCTCTGCTTTTTAATACACCATCGAGGTTTGTCATAGCTTTTCTTCCAAGGAGCAAGCATCTTTTAATTTCATGGCTGAAGTCACCATCCACAGTGACTGTGAAGCCCAAGAAAATAAAGTCTGTCACCATTTCCATTTTTTTCCCCACCTACTTGCCATGAAGTGATGGGACCAGATGCCATGATCTTAGTTTTCTGAATGTTGAGTTTTAAGCCAGATTTTTCACTCTCCTCTTTCGCCTTCATCAAGAGGCTCTTTAGTTCCTCTTTACTTTCTGTCATTAGGGTGATTTCATCTGCATATCTGAGGTTATTGATATTTCTCCCGGCAATCTTGCTTCCAGCTTGTGCTTCGTCAAGTCTAGCATTTCACATGCTGTATTCTGCATATTAGTTAAATAAGCAGGGTGACAATATACAGCCTTGACGTACTCCTTTCCCAATCTGGAACCAGTCCTGTGTTCCATGTCCGGTTCTAACTGTTGCTTCTTGATCTACATACAGGTTGTTCAGGAGGCAGGTTAGGTGGTCTGGTATGCTCACCTCTTTAAGAATTTTCCACACTTTGTTGTGATTCACACAATCAAAGGCTTTAGTGTAGTCAATGAAGCAGAAGTAGATGTTTTCCTGAAATTCTCTAGCTTTTTCTATGATCTAATGGATGTTGGCAATTTTATCTCTGGTTCCTCTGCCGCTTCTAAATCTAGGTTGTACATCTGGAAGTTCTCGGTTCATGTACTGTTGAAGCCTAGCTTGAAGGATTTTGAGCATTATCTTGCTACCATGTGAAATGAGAGCAATTGTACAGTAGTTTAATATTCTTTGGCATTGCTCTTCTTTCAAATTGGAATGAAAACTGACGTTTTCCAGTCCTGTGGCCACTGCTGAGTTTTGCAAATTTGCTGGCATACTGAGTGCAGCACCTGAACAGCATCATCTTTTAGGATTTGAAATAGCTCATTTGGAATTCCACCACCTCCACTAGCTTCCTTCATAGTGAGGCTTCCTAGGGCCCACTTGACTTCGCACTCCAGGATGTCTGGCTCTAGGGGAGTGATCACATCATTGTAGTTATGTGGGTCATTAATATCTTTTTGTATTGTTCTTTTATGTATTCTTGCCAGATTTTCTTAATCTGTCAGGTCCTTCCTGTTTCCGTCCTTTACTGAGCCCATCTTTGCATGAAATGTTCCCTTGGTATCTCTAATTTTCTTGAAGAGATCTTTAGTCTTTCCCATTCTATTGTTTTCTTCTATTTCTTTGCATTGTTCACTTAAGAAGGCATTCTTATCTCTCCTGGAAGGCACTAAATTACCCTAAAGAGTTTGCCTGGAAGGCACTAAATTACCCTAAAGAGTTTGTACTTTGTTCCTCAGGCTCTCACAAAGTGTGGACTTCAGACACCTGTCGGCTAGGCTTGAATTGGGAGTTTGTGAGAAACCTCAGGCTCACTGAATCAGATTTTGCATTTTATTAAGATTCCCAGGTTAATTTTAAGCATACTAGTGTTTGAGGAAACACCTGGAGTAACAGGCAAATTTGGCCTTGGAATGCGGAATGAAGCAGGGCAAAGGCTAATAGAGTTTTGCCAAGAAAATGCACTGGTCATAGCAAACACCCTCTTCCAACAACACAAGAGAAGACTCTACACATGGACATCACCAGATGGTCAACACCGAAATCAGACTGATTATATTCTTTGCAGCCAAAGATGGAGAAGCTCTATACAGTCAACAAAAACAAGACCGGGAGCTGACTCTGGCTCAGATCATGAACTCCTTATTGCCAAATTCAGACTTAAATTGAAGAAAGTAGGGAAAACCGCTAGACCATTCAGGTATGACCTAAATCAAATCCCTTATGATTATACAGTGGAAGTGAGAAATAGATTTAAGGGTCTAGATCTGATAGATAGAGTGCCTGATGAACTATGGAATGAGGTTCGTGACACTGTACAGGAGACAGGGATCAAGACCATCCCCATGGAAAAGAAATGCAAAAAAGCAAAATGGCTGTCTGGGGAGGTCTTAAGAAACACAAGCTGGAATCAAGATTGCTGGGAGAAATATCAATAACCTCAGATATGCATAAGACACCACCCTTATGGCAGAAAGTAAAGAGGAACTAAAAAGCCTCTTGATGAAAATGAAAGAGGAGAGTTGGCTTAAAGCTCAACATTCAGAAAACTAAGATCATGGCATCTGGTCCCATCACTTCATGGGAAATAGATGGGGAAACAGTGGCAACAGGGTCAGACTTTATTTTTGGGGGGCTCCAAAATCACTGCAGATGGTGGCTGCAGCCATGAAATTAAAAGATGCTTACTCCTTGGAAGAACAGTTATGACCAACCTAGACAGTATATTCAAAAGCAGAGACATTACTTTGCTGACTAAGGTCCGCCTAGTCAAGGCTATGGTTTTTCCTGTGGTCATGTATGGATGTGAGAGTTGGACTGTGAAGAAGGCTGAGCGCCAAAGAATTGATGCTTTTGAACTGTGGTGTTGGAGAAGACTCTTGAGGGTCCCTTGGACTGCAAGGAGATCCAACCAGTCCATTCTGAAGGAGATCAACCCTGGGATTTCTTTGGAAGGAATGATGCTAAAGCTGAAGCTCCAGTACTTTGGCCACCTCATGCGAAGAGTTGACTCATTGGAAAAGACTCTGATGCTGGGAGAGATTGGGGGCAGGAGGAGAAGGGGACGACCCAGGATGAGATGGCTGGATGGCATCACGGACTCAATGGACGTGAGTCTGAGTGAACTCTGGGAGATGGTGATGGACAGAGAGGCCTGGCGTGCTGCGATTCATGGGGTTGCAAAGAGTCAGACACAACTGAGTGACTGAACTGAACTGAACTGAACTGAGTGTTTGAGGAACATTGTAGGCCAGCTGAGCCAGTAAGAGTGTGTGTTAGACATGTAGTCGTGTCTGAATCTTTGTGACCCCATGGACTGTAGTCCACCAGGTTCCTCTGTCCATGGAATTTTCCAGGCAATACTGGAGTGGGATGCCATTTCCTTCTTCAGGGAAACTTCCTGACCCAGGGATTGAACCTGGGTCTCCTGCATTGCAGGCAGACTTTTTATCAATTGAGCCACTGGGAAGACCTCCAATAAGAAAGTATATAAGTGAATGAGAATACAACGGAGCTAGAAAGTAAGCATAAAAGTAAGGAAGTAAGTGAAAGTTGCTCAGGCATGTCCGACTCTGCCACCCTAGCATTCTCTAGGCCCGAATACTGGAGTGGGTAGCCTTTCCTTTCTCCAGGGGATCTTCCCAACCCAGGGTTCGAACCCAGGTCTCCCTCATTGCAGGCGAAGTCTTTACCAGCTGAGCCACAAGGGAAGCCCAAGGAAGTAAGGTAGTGTTCTAATCAGGACTGGGTTGGATGCAAAACAGATTGGACATAGGATTATCCACAGCTCAGAGGAGAAGCAGGAGAGGTTGGTGAATCTTTTGTATACAGTTATATAGCTTCAGTTCCATTAACTGATACTGGAAATATTGTATGTTATTCAAAGTAAAAAAAAAATCAGCAAATTCATTAATATGATATTTGATATATCTTAGTATATTTTAGATATGTCTAGTTCCTGTTGACACAGCCCATGGTCTTCTCTGAGTATCAAAGTATCAGGCCCTTAATCATACAAGTTCATACAATACTGAAGATAAGGATTTCAGAAATTAAATAGTTATTCCCCAGTTCACAAAAAGTTGCCAGCAAATGAGTCAATCTATTAACTTATAACAGAGTAATTACCTACTAACCAGAGATTTTTTCTTTTATTATCAGCATTAAATTTTTTAGTACAAGGTTTTATTCTGAAATAATTTAGAACTTATAAGAAGTGGCAAAAATAATAGAGAATTCCATGTACCCTTCACACAGCGTTTCCCAGTGATAACAGCTTACATAACCACAGTTTGTTGTCAAAACCAGGAAATCCACATTGACACAACACTATTAACTCAAGTACAGACGTTATTCAGAATTCACCAGTTCTTTATACGGTGTGTGCGTGTCTGTGTGCAGTTCTATAAAATTTTACCACGTGTAGATTTAAGTTAACATCACTGCACTCAGGATACACAACTGTTCAATCACTACAAAGAAACTCTCTCCCATTACTCCTTAAGTTACTCCTTACCCTTTTCCCTAACCCTAACCTTTGGAAACCACTCATCTGTTCTCCATCACTATAATTTTATCATTTTGAGATTTTATATAGTGGAGTAATAGTGTGTGACTCTCTGAGGTTGGCTTTTTCCTCTAAGCATAATACCCTTGAGGTCCATCCAAGTTGTTGTGTGTATCAATAGCTCCTTTTCATTCCTGAGTAGTATTCTATGGTATAAATGTACCATAGTTTGTTTACCATTTACCAGTTTATGGACATTTGGGTTAATTCCTGGTTTTGCTATTAAATGTAAATTTTCCATAAACAGTTATGTATACTTTTTTGTGTAAACCAAGTTCTCATTTCTCTGGGATAAATGGTCAGGAGTAAGATCGCTGGGTCATAGGGTAAGTGTGTGTTTAACTTTATAAGAAAGTGCCAAACTGTTTTCAGGAGTAACCAGTATAAGACCTTAAAAATTATGTAAGTAATATATGTTCAGTTTAAAAAAAATTAATGTAAGATAACTATGTATAAAGTGAAAAGTTAAATTACAAGCCCTGGAATCCTATACTACCTATTTCCTGAGAGGTAACTATTGTTAGGTTTCCTGTATGTTCTTTGAGAATGTTTTATGGCTATACAAGCACATATATTTATTTGTAAATACACATTCACAAATGGGACCACACTATAAAAGCTATTTGCAACTTGATTTTTTTTTTCATTTAACCTATCCTAGGCATGTTTGTGTATCAGTAGATAAATATATACTTAATTGCTTTAAAGGTGGGCATAGAACCCCATTGTATGGATGTATGATAATTTACTCAATCAGTTCCCTAATGACACCATTTCTATCATGGTCAGTTTCTCTTTATCACAAAACTATAATAGAAATCTACGTGTATCTTTGTGTAACTTGCATGAGCATATCTGTATGATAGATTCTTAGGAATAGAAATGCTAGATCAATTTTACATGAGACTTTTTTTTAACAATTTACACTCCCACCAATGGTATATGAGAATTCTTACTTCTTCACCAACATTGAGTATTATCAGAATTTAAAATCTATGCCAATCTTGTACAAGTGGTATTGAATTTGTATGTCTTTAGTGGTAAATGAAGTTGAGCACTGTATTATCTGTTTTATATATTTATTAGCCATTTCTGCATTTATTGTCCAATAAGTTGACTGTTTATATCCTTTGTTCAGTTTTCTACTGAATATGTTTATCTTATTGATTTGTGAGAGTTCCCTGGTGGCTCAGAGGTTAAAGCGTCTGCCTGCAATGCGGGAGACCTGGGTTTGATCCCTGGGTCGGGAAGATCGCCTGGAGAAGGAAATGGCAACCCACTCCAGTATTCTTGCCTGGAGAATCCCATGGATGGAGGATCCTGGAGGGCTATAGTCCACGGGGTCCCAAAGAGTTAGACATGACTGAGCGACTTCACTTTCACTTTGTATATTAAGTAAATTAGCTTTTCATTCATGTAGCAAATATTTCTTCACAACTTATAGTTTGTCTTTTGCCTTTGTTTATGGTATATTGGCAACCCACTCCAGTACTCTTGCCTAGAAAATCCCATGGATGGAGGAGCCTGGTGTCCATGGGGTCGCAGAGTTGGACATGACTGAGCGACTTCCCTTCACTTCACTTCAATACATAACTTAAAATTCTTGTGAACACAGCTTATTCATCTTTAAACTTTTGGATTTTAGGTCACATATATGTATGCTGTGTAAAGTAGGAGACTATCTGGAAAACCTAATTATAATCAGAAGCTTGCTCCATTTACATGGAGTCAGAACAAAAGAATTGTGGTATGCTTTATTCACACTCGTGATCATCTCCGCTACACTGTGGGGTAAGCATTACTAAAGACCAAAATATTTTTGCATCACATAGTGTTCTCCTCCTCACACAGCATCAAATATTCTAACTATTAAAATTTTACTTTTTCAGTATTTATCAGGCACCAAATGCTTCTGCCATTACAATATTATCTCATGAAGGACATGTTACAAATAATGAAGATTAAAAGCTTATTTCACATCATTGCATATTTCATATGATGAGTTTCTCACTTTGTCTTCAAATTCTAAGGGTGTACTCTCCATCTTTCAGTACCCTAGGAAATAAATTCCACTTCTCAGGACAGGACTGGGGCCCCAGCACTTTTCTGAACAAACTAGAAAAAAAAGGGGCTCTGGTGAAACATTCTTGAATATTGGTGTATATCTGCTATAAAATTTATTTCTGATGTTATACCAGTTAGTTATTAATCTTCCTCAGTGGTATTTTTTTTTTTTTACAAAATGAAAGTAAGTTTACTAAACAGAGGAACTTTTCAATTTTGTTCAAAGTATAAAATTGTTTAAAGAAGTCTCAGTTGCTACATAGACAATCAGCTGAGGATGTAAATTTATAAAATAAATGAAAAACTATTTGTACCGTGTACTATAAATGTGATGTTTGGAGCAGAAAATCAGTAATTTACAGCTAATACTAAAACAGGAAATCATTTAATATCAATTGATACTAAATTGGCACAAGTGAACTAAATTAATGTAAAATGATTTGGTACAGAGCCCATTTTTTTCTATTACTTTAAGTGTAATTTTGCATTAACTTATATAACTGTAAATTTTCCACTACTCCCTATTTAATGTTCTAGCTGCATCCTTAACTTGAATCTATTAAAAACTGTATAACATTCCACCAAAGATGGTCTATAAAAGAAATGGAAATTTATTTTGAATAGTATTCCACTCCACAAAGTTCTAGAGGTAAGTAAAAATGTTTCAGGTTTTAGATGTTTAACTTTTATTGTCCAGTTGATTAAATATACCATAACTCTTTTTTGAAGTTGCACAGAAAAAAGAAACCGAACAAAACCCAATGACCACACAGGACAGGAGAGAAACTAAGACAGGCGTGACAGGGATGTAATTGAAGGACTGAAGATAACCATTATTTTGCATTAGGAAATGCTTTAGAAGCTCTATCCGGTGAATTCCTCACCATTTACACGGGGCTTGCATTATTTCTCCTTTGGAAAATGTGTCTTGTTATTAAATACATTTTTCCCCTTCTGATTGAAATCTAATTTAATATTATAGGAATAGCTTAAAGAAACATACGAAAAGAAAAAAGAAACAGAAACAAAGAGCTCTTCTTAACACTATTGTGTGAATCTGTAACAGCCAGAGAAACATTGTAATAGGTCACTTCTCCCCGTCCTGGGAGAAGCGGCGCTACCGCGGGGACAGGCCCTCCCGGAGTTGACTCCGCCCCCCACCCCCGACCCAGAGAGCTCGCGGCGGTCCAAGGTCCGGGACGCTGGATGCGAAACAAAAACCAGAAAGGGTGATAAAGACTTAGAGCTAACTGGGTCGGAGGAGCGATAAGGGGATCTTTTCGCATTTCAAACATCTTGAGGGAAGGGCGAGGAGGAATGATAAGAAGGAACCAAAAATTCTTAACTAAGTCGCGAGGCCGCCTCCGCCCACGCTTCCAGGAAGACGGTGGATAAGCGGGGGAGGCGGGGAAGACCAGGGAGGTGCTCCCCGACTCCTTCTGCCCGAATTTCGATTTCCCTCCACTCCGCTTCGTCCCGGGCCTCCCCTCCGCCCAAGAGTGCAGAATAAATTGGTGGAGCGCGGGGCCTAACCTAGTAGCCCAGTTCCCTAAGTCTCAGAGCCTGGAGAGAGACCGAGCACGTTTTCTGCGAGACGGTACTAGCGGTCTAAAGAAAAATAAGTGTTTTTTTCCCCTCCAGTGCTAGGTCTTCCCGGTGGAGAATCAGCTCGTTTTCTCTCCACATCCGAAGCCCAAAGCGAGCAAAACAAAACAAAAACTCATAAAACAACCCCCCTTAAATCACTTAGGATCAGGTGCCCGAGTTGCACGAGTTGACTTCTTTCGGTGGGAAGGAGGAGGGGGCGCGGGGAAGCGAGGGGCCGGGATCTAATGCCAAAGGCTCCCTCGCCGGGGCGTGTCACAGTAGGGGACCTCGAAGGGTGATGCCCGACTGGGCTGCCACCTCGGGCGGCACGGCGTTGGGAGGAGGGGGGCCGGGGCACCAGTTCCCAGCGAGCCCAGTTTCCGATTTCCCACACCGCGGGGCTCCTCCGGACATCCCTACCGCCCTCCCCTCGACCCCCCAATAAAGAAAGAGGAAACGCGGCGCGACCGGCTGCGCGGCGGAAGCGCTGCTCAACGAATGAGTAAGTCAGGCGCGGGCACGGCACCTTGTTTACCCCACTCGGCGGCGCGCCCCTACGGGCGCCTCGTTGAAAGGCGGCGTCGGAGACGCTGAACCCGGGAGGCAGTCGACCCCGATTGGCTGGTGATTGGGAGGAGGACGCTGGGTGGGAGGGCAGGGGGCCAGGCGTTGCAGTGGCGACTCTCTGCCGCTAGATGACGCTCCCTCCCAACGGGAGCCGGGCGCGGGTTCGCGGCCGACAGATGGCGCCTGCGCGTTCCATTCGCCTCCAAGTCGCCGAAGAGCGAACACCCCAAACAATCCCGAAGCGCCACCAAAAAAAAAAAAAAAAAAAAAAACCAGGGGAGAGGGGGAGAGAGAGAAAAAAAAAAAAAAAAAAAAAACCCGCCGGATCCGACCGCCACTTTCAAAACCCCCCACCGCTCTAGAACCGCGGGAGCTTCCGTCCCTGAGTAGAATTCAAGGGTGTAAAAGAAGAGGAAGGGAAAAATATCTTGTACCAGCCCAGGGGTGAAGAAGCCCCCGGCCTGAGAAAGCAGGAAGGAGGAGTGGGGGAGGCGAACATTCTCGTTGCTGCCTCTGTGTACGCTGAGGGGGGAGGTAAGTTATAAAATGGCGGAGGCGAAGCTTCTAGAAGTTTGGAGGGGCACCCGGAGGGCGCGGGGCCCACCGTGAGGCGCGTGTGGTTGAAATAGGGCGCGAGAGAGGAGTTGGGAGGGAAAGACACTGGGCACTCTTGCCGTTTAATTTCTTCTCTTATTCCTTTACCCCCAGCGGGGCCCGCTGTGGAGCGGGCGGCCAAGTGCAGCCGGGGAGAAGCCTCCTCGTCCCCGCGTAACCCCCGGCCCTTCTTTTCTCCTCTTTCCCCAAGTCGCTCCCTCAACACTACCAAGGAACTTCCAACCCCTCCCTTTCCTCCCTACCTCCTACTCCTAGAGCGGCTTTCTACCGCAGGACTCTTCTTTTCGACTACCCTCGCTGAAGGCTTTCTCTTCCTTCCCTCGCCCCGCTCTCCCTCGGGGCCTCTACGGAGACCCCCCCAATGGGTGGCCCAAAATGGAGAACGCGGAGCAGCGCAAGATGGAGGCTCTGCTTCTCGGTGTAGCGTTAGATTTAGGTGCCTTTTCTCCGGCAGGCTCTTAAGCCTGGGAGAGCCCGAACTGGAGGTGGGGTGGGGTGCGAGCCGTAGTGGGGGAGGCAGGCCGGGCGGCCGCGGTCAGGATGGGGGAAGAGCGCGGCATCGCGGCGAGGGGAAGGAAGAGAGCAAAATGGTGGTGCTGGGAACCTAGGGGGGAGGGGAGGCGAGGAGGCTCGCTTGTGTATATTTGGGCCTCGGACCGAGGGAGGCGAGGGAAAATCTACTCTGATCACACCCTTCCCTCGTGCCCCCTCCCTTCTCCCTTCCCCTCCTTCCTTTCCTCCCTCCCTCCCCTCCCTCCCTCTCTTCCTCCCTTCCTAGAGAGGGAACAACATTCATGTGACGGGCCCCTCTGCCTCTCCCCCGCCCCGTCATCTCCAGCGCGTGGTGGGGGAACTGCCGGGGAAAGCGATTGGCATCGATCTCTCCATCCCTTCCGAGGCCCGACTTCGGTCAGTTTTCTTCGGGCAACAATTTTCTAAATAGGTTGGGGTCCGGCGGTGTTGGCCCCCGCGTGCAGACCTTGCCCCGAAGGGGGCCCTGCCTGCCTGGCATGGGAGGAGGGGGGAAGGGCGGGAGTGGAAGGCTGTTTGTTGGGGGGTTTTGGCGCCACTTTTGTTTTAGTTTTACTGCTGCTTTTCGTTCCCACCCCCACCCGCACTGTCTTTCTCAAGGCACGAACTGAACTGATCCTTGCCCCAGGTAGGCAGCTTCTGCTTTTTCCCTCCACACTTTTATTCTTGCTTGGGGTTGACTTTCTTTTTTCTTCTCTCGCGTACCCGGCGATCAGTGGACGGCGATTTTAGGACGGAAAGGGTCGGATGGGCCATGGGAGAGAGAAGGTGTGGGAAACAGCATCAAGTAGTTCCGTAAAACTTTGAGCCCCGTTCCCATTTTCTTCTGGCCTACATTCGAAACGTATTGTTGATTTCTGCCCCCTTTTTCCCCCCGTTGCGAGAATGTCTTCTTTTCCCTTTAGTTTTTTTTTTTTAATAAACCGCTGTACTTTCGACATTTAGTTTCCTCTCCTCCTTGGTGTATATGTCATTTTATTTTTAATCCTGAGCTGTAATGGGTTTTATCGTATGGTTTTTCATGCTGCAGTGTCCAGCTTTAATTTTTAGAATTGCATTAGTAGTTTCATCTGGTTTGTGAGACTTTCTCCGCCGTGGCCTAGAAATGTTTTATATGTTGTTGCCTACCGCCCCCCGCTTCCCTCTCCCTCCTCCTTTCTCTGGGATGTAGTTTTTTAATTGAGGGTCATGGTATTTGATTAAATGGTTACTTACAGTTTACGTGATGTATCTATTAAAAACTTTTGATCTGTAGGGTTAGATTTAAGTAAACGAAAAGCTCGTGTTGGTTTGAGATGGTTCCTTAAAATGCGCGGGCCGTCCCCCCCACCCCCCCCCGTAAAGCCTCATCTTCCCCTCGCACGGGAGTGTAAATTCCATACCCCTTTCTCCCACGGACCGCCGTATTCCACGGCAGCCACACCCTGTATTTGTCTCTGTGGATTGGACTCATTATCAGCTTAATTTAGTGACTCTTAAACCACCATGATGGGACTTGCTTAAGCACGAAGCTTCTTTTCCTGTTTAGTCCTAGTGGTTAGTGTCGAAAGAGGAATAATCGAGGTTTCTTGATGAAACCTGGTGCGGTCCAACCTCTGCCTTTTTTCTGTTGTCTTTTTTCCTACTCCGGGCTGTTGGCGGTGTCAGCACCGCTGCTGGGGGCGGGGGTGGAGGGGAGAAAGAGTCGGGTTACCGAAGTGCGTCATTGCTGGCTCTAGCAGGGCCTGCTCGGGAGCTGCTGGTGTTTGTTACTGTCCTCGCAGCACTTTCCTGCCAACCTTCTCTCTCTGCGTATTGGTTGGGAGCAAAAGCAGGAGGCGGGCTCCTACTTCTATCCGGAGCCTAGCGCGTTGTATTTAAGGGTATATGTGAACTTATTGAAAAAAAAAATGGGCCCTGTAAAGTGCATACATTTCTCTTTAATGAAATACAATTCAGATAGTTTAGATTTGCTTTTATATATTTTCCAACGAAAGGCGGGGTTAATTTTGAGCGATTTAAACCTGTTACGTTAAAATGCCTGTTTTTTTTTTCTTACGCTGATATCAATCTATAATTAGGAATCAGAAGGGCCAGTTAAGGCATAACTGTTCAGCGGTTTTTCGAGTGATTGAATTATAGTTTTATGACACATTATGTTAAATAGTGTGCTTTTTCTCGTTTTGAGCTAAGGTGCTACGTGAATGCAAGCTAATTGTTCATGTTTAAGTTCATTCTCGTCACATAATCCTATTTACCCTTTTAGATATAATTTTAAATGTGTCCTTTGGATCTTACTGACTTCATTAGATTCTTAGAGATGGTTATTTCCCTTAAAAAAAAATCTTCCAACCTAACAAGGAGTTGTATGGGGTAGCTGTACAGTTACATTGTTAAATTCTGACTTCTTGCTAGTTTTTGATACTTTTATTGTCTTTCGATTTTTCTCTGTACTTAGTACAATATCTTCTTCAATTCTTTTCTGAAGATAATTGGGGGAGAGGTGGGAGGTAGAGATGAAACAAAAGTGGCCTTGAGTTGGTGGTTGTAGCTGGGTGATGAGTACGGGAGAGCTCATTGTGCTATTCTCCCTACTTTCGCGTGTACTTGAACGTTTCCATAATTAGAAAATTTTGAAGAAAAAATTCAAATTATCTTGCAATTTTGGTGTAATGACTTAAGTTTATATTTACATATTATTTGCATGAGAAACCTGGCCTTGTGTATAAGTAATTACACAATGTCTGACTTACAAACTCAAAAAATATTTAAATTGAACCAGTATAGAATAAACAAGATAAATGCTTATAAATTGGTCGAACTTTAAATATTTGTAACTTAGTCTGAATTTGCTCTACTTTTGGTTTCTTTTTTAATCCTTTGAAAATAGGAAAATTCCATGAGCAAATTTTGTAAATTCTGCTTGGTGTCTATTTCATTAAGTTGGAGTTGCAGTGAGTCAGTATGAAAGGGATTTACTATTAATAGGAGGGGCTTTGGCAGTTGGAATAAGTGACAGTGGAAGAGATTCGGGTGCCCTAGGGAGCATTCCTGGTAAGAAGATCGAGGTAGGAGTTGAATTCTGTTTCAGTATTCGGTGTTTAATGAATGGGTAGAGAAGAGGATTGAAAAATAAATGTACTTATTAGCTATTCTTTCCCACTGTGAAATAACTATAGCTATAGCATTTTAAGGTATCAGACTGGCAGTTGGGGGTGGGGTGGGTTTTTAAAAAATTGATCTGAAAATGAACGTTTACATATAAAATGAGTTAAAGCTCCCCTCCCCCCACTTTTCCTGGTGGCTTAGATGGTAAAGAATCTGCCTGCAGTGCAAGACATGGGTTCGATCCTGAGTTGGGAAGATCCCCTCGAGAAGGGAATGGCTACCCACTCCAGTATTCTTGCCTGCAGTATTCCATGGACAGAGGAACCTGGCGGGCTACAGTCCGTGGGGTTGCAGAGAGTCGGACAGGACTGATACTTTCACTTTTCCCGCCACTTTTAACCATTTGGTGCTATAAATAAAAGTTGATGTGTAAATTATTTTAATGTTTTATGTTAACATCTACCACTGCCCATCAACAGTAAAAATTCATCGACATTAAAACCCTCAGTCTCCTTAGTGTATTTGTAAATTGCTCCTACAGAAACATTGTAAATTATTTGAAATAAAGCACCTTATTTTCTGCAATTTTGTGTTGTTTAGTGGCAGGTTTTTTCACCCTATAAGATGTATTTTTGAATGTATGTCAGAGCTTTAAAGGGAACCCAAAATAACGGATATTTAGTTTTTCTATTTGGTGACATGTGTTCCCTAATCATTATTAGAGCAAAAATTCCACCCTAGGGTGGTGACAGACATTTCATAATTGTTATTATTAGTCTGTTTGTATATTATATATTCATCATTTTAGCCTTACAAAGATGTTAAGAGCAGACCGTATATATTTTGAACTCTTATTTGTATGCAAATAATTTAAATAGATGATGAGGATTGTGACTTCAGATTTATTTTACTGTGGTGAGGCAAGAGCTAAACTACTAAAGCAACAAAGTATGAGTTTGGCAACTTTGAAATCTATTTAGTTAGTTTTTTTTTAAAGCCCCAGCACTCAAGATTTTAATGAAATTGTTATACATTATTTTTTCATTGTTTTCTTTTTCGACCTTAATGAAAATCTGTGAATTAAAATGGGTGGGTTAGGGTAGGAGACAGGCTTAAGCTCAAATTATCCTTTGGGAATATAGGGTTCAGTGTGAAAATATGCCTTGGACAGTTTAGTAATGCTTAATATTCTGTATTTTTAACTGATGCCATCCGCATTCATGTGTGCGAAGGGAGTAAACAGTGAATAGCATATTTCTGTTTTGGGTTCTTTATAGTAGATGGAGGTCTTCAGTTTTTGATGCTGCAAGTTTTGAGCTTAAAATTTACATTAGATGGACACAGTGATCTATTACATGTCACTGGGATAAGGTTCATATCTCTTTAATGTTGTGACCTTTTTGTGTCTCACATATTAAAAAAAAAACGGTCTTGTGTTAGTACTTTGACATTACTGTTAGATTATTCAAAGACCTGAACACAACAGTTTATTGTGTAGCGGAGCACTATCCTGTAACTATTTTGGGAGTTGGGGAGCATAGCAAAGACAAGGGATAGTCCAGGTTATCTATGGGTGTTGGTATATATTGAAACATTACCAATTATTAGAGAGTAAAGAAGAAACTTTAAAGATTCAGATTATTTTAAGAGTTCTTTACATGTATTTTAGTTTTGTAATTTCTACATTTGGTACATATTTAGGACGTAATTTGTGGTTCAGTACTCTTCCTGTATAATAATTTTCTGTATCTCTGGCTATCATGAGTGGTGGTTATTGCATGTTCTCTTTGGCAAAGATATGTGAGAAAGCAAAATTGTCAGCTGATTTTTTTTTCAGTCTCCTGAGTTGCCTGCTTTGCATTTAATTTAACCAAATTTTATGTTTTGTCAGTATGAGTGCTGTTGCTTGGTGGAGTCTTAATTTTTGTGTGTGTTAGTCACTCAATTGTGTCCAACTCTTTGTGACCCCATGGACTGTATAGCCCATTAGGTGCCTCTGTTCATGGAATTCTCCAGGGAAGAATACTGGAGTGGGTTGCCATGCCCTTCTCCAGGGGATCTTCCCGATCCAGGGATTGAACACGACTCTCCCACATTGCAGGCAGACTCTTTACCTACTGAGCCACTAGGGAAGTCGTTTTTGTGTATGTACATTTTAAAAAACTACATCTCTTTACCAGCTATGGTAATCTGCTACCTGAACTGTATTTTTAATGTCTGCCTGCTATAGTTCTATCTTTGGTAATAACCAGAAGAAAACAAGTCTTTACCTATGGTTGGTCTAGTCTGGAGATTATTGAAATTGACTTAAGCCCCAGCCTCTCCCCTTAAGCCCCACTCTCCCCCTGAAACGAGGGGATGGTGAATAATGTGGATGGTCTGTTCTTTTTTGTAATTTTAGTTGGAAAATACAGGACTAGGCTTGATGAGACAAACTAGAGAGATTTCTATAAACTCTGGATAATCTAATGTACAACTCCAAGAATATAAGTGTATATAAATAAAATATATATTCTTAAAATACTGTTGAACATTGTTGGAAGGGAAAAAAGGAAATCCTGTTTACACTTTTGCATGGATAACCTGGGATTTGTTGTAATGGGATTTGACCTATAACTTGTTGAATCCTGAGCTATTCTAAGAAACTTCATTTAGTTGCCACTTGAATGACTTAAATGCCAATAACTGTACTATGTGTTTTAACATGTATTGTTTAAAACGTCTCAGCTACCTTGCAAGATAGATGGTTGTCATTTTACAGATGGAGAAATTGAGGCTCTGGGAGAATAAATGACTTGTCACAAAATAAAAATTGACAGTCTGAATTCATACCCAAAGTAGTCTGGCCTCAAAACCTTTGTACTTTTTTGTTAAGCTCAGTAGTTTCTCTTAACTTGGTTAGGTCTTAGGATATCTATGACCAGAAAGCATGTTTCTTTTCAGTGTTATGAAATGAGTTTTTTAAATGTATCATACAGGGTAAATGCAGGTTTTTTTATATACAGGATTTGATAAGTTGCTGCCTGATGAAGGGTCTACATTGTGTTTTATACTGAAAGGTTAAATAGTTAAATAAATCTGAGCTTTAGATTAGTTTGAGTATGCTCATTATACAGAAGTTTGTGGGATAATTTTTTAATTTTTATTTTAGATGATATGTGTTGGATTGTATTCTTGATTTTGGGGGGTGTCATACTATGGTAGAATAGTTTCACTAATATTTTTTTCTTTTGTCATTTAGTCTCTATATAGAAAGGAGGCTAAATGTGTCTGAGAATAGTTCCCCAGTCATTCAGCATGTTTATCATGTGCTTTTAAAATGAGAATTTAGGTGACTCTCATAATTTACTGCTCTGATTGGTTATGTAGGGTATGTTGTTATTTAACGTTATCTTAAAATATTTTCTTCTAAGTATTAATAACTTATCTGTTTCTACTTTTTATTCTAGTTTATCTTTCCACTTAATTAAAATTTCTTGTTCTTATTTTTTTAATCAGGTAATAGTTAATAATTGCTGCCCTGAATTACTTCGTTCAGTAGTGATCAGAATTTGGTCTCAGTTTTCTTTGCTTTTCCTCTTTCTCCTTCCTGCTTTTCATAAACTATAACTGGAACTTTTCTAATCTGAAGGAATGCTAGTTATTGTATATCTGGCCTAAGGTAAATTAGTGGAGATGCGGTAAAACTGAATATATTAGTGCTTTTCACAGCCATAAGTCAGATTTTATATATTTTATGTTAATTATTTTCTTAATGATTGTAGGAAGTATTTTTCCAGGTGATAGTCTTCTACCTAGACTCAATATTGAGTCTTTTCATCCGTATTTTCCCCTTTGTAGTCCCAAGTACCACTGCTGTTCTACCACAGAATTATGCCCCAAGGCGTCCATTGTGTATAATGAATTAGTTTCTTCCTTTGTATCTAGAAAGATACTAGCTCTGTACTCTTCTTGGGAGAATTCAGGAAATTGTCACTCAGATCATTTTCTGAGTTCTGTGGTTAATAACATGAGGAACCCTTATTGAGAAAGTCTCCTAGAATATTAAGGGGCTTGGTTTAGTGCTAAACAAGGTTTTACTTTTCATGGTTACTTTCCTATCAGTAACCCTAATATAGCCTTTACAAAATAAAATATGATAAAGTATATTTGATAAAATATGAGTGCAGTTGATACTATTGCCATCTCTGTGGGATAAATTGGTTAGTGTTGATTTTAAGCAGTTAGTGCTACTTGGTTTTAAAGAATTGAATGTGGGAAGTTAAATGCATAGTTCCATTTGTAAAAAGGAATATTGTAGGGGCTCTGTTCATTATATTATTCAAAACCTTTTATAAGAAGTCTTTGACAGTGACTGACATTAACAGTAGCTGACACTAACTGTACTCTTACTATGTGCCAGGCACTGTTACAAATGCTTTACGTATATTAGCTTATTTAGTCTTCATAACCCTCTGAGGTAGGATGACCATATGATTTATTGTTCAAACCAGGATACTGTTGAGAGTGAAGAGTGAAAGGGGCAATAAATGGATGGCATGCTAGGATAATAGTATAAAGTAGGACTGTCCCAGAGTAACTAGGATGTATGATGACCCTGATTAACACCCCTGCCTCCCCACCCCCACTTCAGAAGAGGAAACCAAAAAGGTAGGAGGCCAAATAACTTGCCCAATTATTGTGGTCAGAAGAGATTCGGAACTTCTCCAAGATTTCTTTGGGCAG
The DNA here is from genome assembly GCF_014754425.2 of Oryx dammah. Taxonomy (NCBI): domain Eukaryota; kingdom Metazoa; phylum Chordata; class Mammalia; order Artiodactyla; family Bovidae; genus Oryx; species Oryx dammah. The sequence continues at coordinate 31,808,681 of NW_024070207.1, read as the reverse complement.
GAATGTGAATGTGGGCATTTAAATTGCTTTATTTTAGAGTTTATTTTTACTCTTTCGGAGGAGTTTTTAATCAGTATGGGGTCCACAGTAAAAGACAGGAGATAGTGTTTTTAAAAACCCAGGAGAATTTCCAGTTGGCTCTTTTCAAATGACGATGAAGACTTAAATGACTATGTGTTAATGTTGAAGAGCAACTTCTCTGAGTGAGGTCCTCCTAAATAAAAGCAGAAAACTGCAAGATAACTACTTTTACTGTTCACATCTGTTTGTTCTTCTTAAGTTGTTTAGACTCCATTTACAGGTTTCTTAGGAGGAAATGTAAATTGTATGATATTTCACGGGGTTTCTTAGATGGAAAATTTCTTAGAAGATAGCTGAAAGAGATACATTCCCATTTGTGACTTTTAAAGAGAAGTAGTAATAGAAAAGGAAAAAAAAGGGTCTAGTTTAGAGACTTGTTTGAAGTTAAACTGATTCTGTACCATATTTTGAAAATTAAGTCTTGTAGATTACTGTGTCACTTCATAAAATTAATAGTTCTCTTTTATTTTTGATAACTTTTGCAGTTGCTTTGTATTCCCAGTCTGTTTATGTTTGTGGTACATCCTCTCCAAAAATGAATACTATCGGTGAATTCAAACCTTTGGAGAAATGATTTCAGCATAATGGCAGATTTTACTATTTCGTAAACTAAGATTTCTTTTCCCTCTTTTTCTTCTAGTGAGAGTGAGTAGTAGACAGCTGATCTTAAGAGGACTTTGCGTTTTATTTTCATACTTAGCTGTTATTTTAATATTTCATTGAGGAATTTGTATTTTTCCCCCTAGCTAGTTCACTTTTGAAAGTTTTGTTGGTGTCACTATATAAACAACTGAGAGGTTATTAAGTAGGTCTATTCAGTTTTTGCTTCCCTGGTGGCTCAGAGGGTAAAGTGTCTGCCTGCAATGTGGGAGACCCGGGTTTGATCCCTGGGTTGGGAAGATCCCCTGGAGAAGGCAATGGCACCCCACTCCAGTACCCTTGCCTGGAAAATCCCATGGACAGAGGAGCCTGGTAATCTACAGTCCATGGGGTCGCAAAGAGTCGACTGAGCAACTTCACTTTAACTTTCATTCAATTTTTAAGGGCTTCCCAGGTGGCACAGTGGTAAAGAATCCGCCTGCCAATGCAGGAAAAATGGGAGACTCGGATTCGATCCCTGGGTTGGGAAGATCCCCTAGAGAAGGGAATGGCAACCCACTCCAGTATTCTTGCCTGGAGAATTCCGTGGACAGAGGAGTCTGGCAGGCTCATGGGGTTGCAGTCCGTGGGGTTGCAAAGAGTCAGACATGAGTGAAGCAACTGAGCATGCATGGATTCAGTTTTTAAAGTCATTTGTTTAGTTCACTAAAAGCCGTCATGAAGTTGGAAGGAGGGGGACTGCATTTCTGACAAGGGGAAGGAATTTGTGGACCTCATAGTGACTGGTAGACAAAAGATTATTTTGTGGATGTGATTTATTACATAAAATTAATACAGATGGTGTTTTCAAAAAGTTATTGTTGGGTTTTATAATCTGGGGCCCATGGATAAGGTAGAGGTGTGAGACCCCTATGAAATTAATGTACAAAATATATGTGAAGTGAAAGTCGCTCAGTCGTGTGTGACTCTTTGCAACCCCATGGACTTCTCCAGGCCAAAATACTGGAGTGGGTAGCCTTTCCTTTCTCCAGGGGATCTTCCCAACCCAGGGATCGAACCCAGGTCTCCTGCATTGCAGGCGGATTCTTTACCGGCTGAGCCACAAGGGAAGGCCAACAAATCAACTGATAGATAAAGTGCCTTCAGGGATGGGATATACAGCTGTAAACTGCATAGTCTGCTCTCAGCATTGTCATTTGGGTTTTATCACCCCAAAAGACTCAAAAATAACCCCTTTTGAAAACATTGTGTACTGGAATTACTATATGTTAAGGAATACTATGTTAAAACCACTAGCTATCAATGCAGTTTTGATAGTGTCCTTAATTTAAGATTAGGGACAAGTATTTAAAAATAAGGACTACTCTGAAAAGCTTTGGGGGAAAATAACAATTGAAGACTGTTGTTAGAGCACTGGAATGCTTCAGTCTTTAGTGGTTGTGAATAAACTAAGTTAAAAGAGTCCATGACCATCCCCTATAACCAGTCACTGTTATCTAAAGGTTGAGACCTTCTGATTGATAGTGTGCTTCTGTATAAAAGAAAAACAGGCAATCAACAATCACTCTGTTATATGGGACTCTTGTGTGTCTATTTCAAGTTCGAAATGCTTGCTTTTAAATAGGAATTTAAATTTATCTATCCTTGTTTTGCTTTTTGACTTTGGAGTGTTAACTTGCGATGTCTTTGTCACAGTATATGATGCTCATTAAATTCATTCTCTACATATATATGATGATGCAGGTTTGGTATATTTAAGGTAGAATTTCCATTTCAGGATTGTGATGTATGATACACTCGCTTCTTGGGTTTCTAACCTTTTTGTCTTCAAAAGGAAGAATTTTCCAACACTCTACCAATGTATCTCTTGCCTGGTACCTAATTTGCAAACTGTACAGTGATTAGAATGTTACTACAAAGAACACAGTTAATATCCTCTTACTGAGAAAGGCCTTTTTTTTGTGGCTTACAGAAGGTAGTATTAAAGATAGGAATATGAACCTTGGAGAATTTCCCTTCTATGTTAAAGAAGTAGAGAAAATGTAGGAAATATTAGCAAAGCCATAATATTTTTCCTTTGGGATATGTTCCTCCCTGTTTGCACCACTCATTCAGGCCAAAAGACATTCCTTAGACTTTATTCCTGGCAGGAGAATTGAGGAAGTGGTGGTAGCTATGGCTGGCAGGGAAGCAGAAACTTGAAGGTATGTTTTTCAAAAGCAAATTTGTCAATGACAAATGGATTTTTCCAGCTTGAATATATGTACTTTCTGGAGTTTTGATTACATGTGTCAGTGGATAAAGTGCTACTATTCATTGAGGAATATTCAGTAGTTGCATTCATATTCGGATGTTCTAAATATACCTAAATTTCAGAGGGCTTATGTGGACAATACAGGATTGTATTAGAAAAGATTGTTTAGTAGGGAAATAGTTCGTAAATCTTCAAAGTTAGAGTGGAACAGTTATCCAGGTTGCTGCAGAAAAGTAGCAAATGTCACATGAGAGATGATTATTGTGTGTATAAATATGTAATGCTTATATGTACAATATTGGTGATATCCAAGTTTATTTCCGTTTCTTTATTTAGCTATACTGGGTCTTCACTGTGGCATGTGGGATCTTTTTAGCTGTGGCATGTGAACTTTAGGTTGCAGCATATGGGGTCTAGTTCCTTGACCAGAGATTGAACCTGGGCCCTCTGCATTGGGAGTGCACAGTCCTAGCCATTGGACCACCAGGGATGTCCCCCAGTTTATTTCTTATAAGTAGTTTACCTTTTTCAGACAAGGAATTATGTTTTTATGTGATTTTGAATTGTCCCATTGTGTAATATGTATACAGATTCTCAAATGGTAATTAAAACCTTGGGTTTTCTAGAAATGTAACCCTGCATTGAAATCACATTATTAATACCTCATTTTAAAAAGTTCTCATGTTGAAAGAGTAGGAGTCAGTTAGTCTCCTCTAGTTGGCTTTGCATTAATGATAAACTTTATATATCTACAGGATATCATTTATACGATCTACTACATGGCAAGGCTCCCTAACATTTCGTTTTTATTTCTTAAAAAGACATGTGTGAGGTGGTTGGTGGTATTTTAATTTATTAAGGTTCAAAATGGTTAAGTGACGTACCCAAGTTCACTCAGCTTGTTTGTGAGTGGCAGTGCCTGCTTTTGAATCCAGTTTTGCCTATTTTAGCACACTTCTTTACGTGGTGATACACTGCCTCCCAGTGGGATGATTTATGGACTTGTGTAGTGATAACTTTTGGGTGGGGAGATGAGGGGGCAGGAATCTTAAATTGATGAGACTGAGGAAGTTAAACTCGAATTAGTCAGAAAATGTTCGGAAATTAGGTAGGACAAGCCTTATTTTCTACCAACAGCTGATAGGGAATAAATTACTTTCAATCTGAAATTATATGTGATGTGTTTCATATTTTATAATAAGCATCAGATAACACCTGAAAAAGTGTTGAGTGGGGGAGGATGATAAATTTTGTTATATTTGTTGTAATCCTCAGTAAAGTGACATCTGATTAAGAAATTATAAACTTCTTGTAAAATAAACTATGGAACAAAATGTTACCCAAAGCATCATTGGCATTTGCCTCATTGGTAGTGTTCCTACTAAAGGACAGTGGTAAATTGGTCTAAATCCAGGTAACATCATGATGCTACTTTTGTGTTCTTTTTCTTCTGTTTTTCATTTTTCTCCAGTACTTCGTTTTTGTTATTATTCTGTCTCCAATATCTTTATAGTTTCTAAAATTCTCCATTGAAAGTAAAACTGTTTCAATGATTTCTTTTTTGCTTTCATGCTACTACTAATACAATGTAACTCTATATTCTAGGCACTGAAATAAAAGTGATTTAAAAAATAGACTCGTTTTATTCTCCCAACAACTCTATGAGGTAGGTACTATTACTGTATCTTGTTGGCAGGTGAGAAAACAGAGGTGCAGAACAAAAAGGTAAAATTGCCCAAGGCCACATACCTAGGAAAGTGGTGGACACTTGATGTGACCCCCAGGCAAACTGATTAGAGTCCCATGTTCTAGCTCTACAGTACCATACTGCTGACTCTTGACACTAATGTGAATGGTTTCCTCATCTTGGCAGTGTATTTATTTTAAGCCCTCTCTTTAATTGTGAAGTATGTTTGTTCATCCTAATAGGAATTTTAGAAGTCAGCAGAGGATTGGACAAATTTCTGATCCTCAGGTTTCCTGGCTATAAAATGAGTAATCCTCTCTGCCATATTCTATTATGGGGATTAGATAACAATACTTTTCTGAGTGCTTTCTGTATGCCAGACAATAGGCTAAGGGTTTCGCTGCCATGATAGGCCCCCAGATAATTGTAATGTTTTCAGTTACTGAGTACACTCTATATGTTATATACTTGATGTAGTATATTACTTTTACATTTTAGTCTTGTATAGGGGATACTGCACTCATTTTACAGAAAACTGAGGCCTAAAGAAATTGAATAATTTCCCCAACTATACCTTAGGGCCTTTGTATTTGCTTGCTGGTTCCTCTGTCTTGCGTGATTGCTCATTTCTTCAGGACATTTTGCTCAAGTAATTAGTCTTTCAGTGAAATATTCCTTGGCCGTAGTGTGTGAAATATCTTTTGCCCCTAGCACTCTCTTTCTCCTTACTCTGTTGTATTTCTCTGCTGTACTACAATTTCTCTGTTATATTACTTTGTTGTATTTCTTCATTATCAAACAGTTTTATGTGGATTGTCTCTCCACCTTATCATGTAAACTAAGTGAAGGCAAGGATATTTTTCTTGTTCGTTACCTTAACTCCAGCACCTAGAATAGTGCTTGGGACATAATAGGTTGTATAATATTTGTTGAGTGCATGCACTGTGTAGTATCCTGAGACTCACTAGACTTACTTGCAAGCTGACCCAGAATTAGCTGATTTAATCTTAATAGACACGATAGGCATTTCCTGGAACAGAGAAGTGATAAGGATTGTGCTTGGACCTGTTTCTGGATGGGAATGGGAAGGCAGCTGTGTCTCATGTTGTAATTTTTAGAAGTCTGTTCTCATGAATTGCCTTGAATTCCTAGAGGAGTATATGCCCTCGGGTCAGCTTCTAGGTTCTCTGAAGGCTTTTTATCTCTTAATAGAGGTCTGCTTTCCAGCTTCTTCTGACTGTCTTAACTTTCAACCCGTCATTTTGCCTAATGATTTGTTCATTGACCATTTATAGTTTTTTTGTGATGTGCACAGTATGGAGCTAGATAAGTTGGCTTCGTACAGGAGAATTCCTTGCTTTGCCATAATATGCACGTACATACGTATGTGTGTAGGGTTAAAAAACGAAAACAAAACTGCCATGTACTGCAACTTTAAGTTATTGTTTTAGTTACTATTTTCATAGCAAGTTAACATCATTATTTTGTAGTATCTTGGAATTCATACTTTCTTTCTACATATAAATTTTATTGTAATAATTATGTACTTAGAACATGGTAGCAGTAATGCTGTACTATGCTCTTGTATTTGAATGGTAGTTAATTTTTGAGAGAAACAAAATTGTATTTTTAGATACTTCCACCTTAAGCTGATATTAGTGCAACTGGAGGTCAGGAGATATGAGTAAGAGGTAGACCTTAGGGATTCCTATGCATAGTGTACATTGGTCTTTAGCAGGGAGAAGTTACGAATAAAGAGGAACATAAGCCCAAGGGTGGGCAGGAGGACCACTGACACAGGAGAAAATCTAGGAAAATGTACCATAAAATCCATAAGCATCTCAAATTTGAAAAGAGTCCAAATGGCATGTTCTTCCATCTGGGAGATGCTTTAAAATTGTATACAATATTAAAACTGTTGTTTCAATTATGTAAAGTTGAAATTATCTTTAAAGCTGATATTTGTTCTTGTTCAGACACTAAGTCATGTCAAACTCTTTGTGACCCTATGGACTTCAGCATACCAAGCTTCCCTGTCCTTCACTATCTCCTGGAGTTTGCTCAAACTTGTGTCCATTGAGTTGATGATGCCATCCAACGATCTCATCCTCTGTCACCCCCTTTTGCTCCTGCCCTCAATCTTTCCCAGCATCAGGGTCTTTTCAAATGAGTCATTCCTTTGCATCAGATGGCCAAAGTATTGGAGTTTCATCTTCAACATCAGTCCTTCCAATGAACACTCAGGACTGATCTCCTTTAGAATGGACTGGTTGGATCTCCTTGCAGTCCAAGGGACTCTCAAGAGTCTTCTCCAACACCTCAGTTCAAAAGCATCAATTCTTTGGCGCTCAGCTTTCTTCATAGTCCAACTCTCACATCCATCCATAGACTGGAAAAACCATAGCCTTGACTAGACAGACCTTTGTTGGCAAAGTGATGTCTTTGCTTTTTAATATGCTGTCTAGGTTGGTCATAAATTTCCTTCCAAGGAGTAAACATCTTTTAATTTCATGGCTGCAGTCACCATCTGCAGTGATTTTGGAGCCCCCCAAAATAGTCAGCTACTGTTTCCACTGTTTCCCCATCTATTTGCCATGAAGTGATGGGACCAGATGCCACGATCTTAGTTTTCTGAATGTTGAGTTTTAAGCCAACTCTTTCACTCTCCTCTTTCACTTTTATCAAGAGGCTCTTTAGTTTTTCTTCACTTTCTGCCATAAGGGTGGTATCATCCACATATCTGAGGTTATTGATATTTCTCCTGGCAATCTTGATTCCAGCTTGTGCTTCTTCCAGCCCAGCATTTCTCATAATGTACTCTGCATAAAAGTTAAATAAGCAGGGTGACAATATACAGCCTTGACGTACTCCTTTTCCTATTTGGAACCAGTCTGTTGTTCCATGTCCAGTTCTAACTGTTGCTTCCTGACCTGCATACAGGTTTCTCAAGAGGCAGGTCAAGTGGTCTGGTATTCCCATCTCTCTCAGAATTTTCCACAGTTTGTTGTGATGCACACAGTCAAAGGCTTTGGCATAGTCAATAAAGCAGAAATAGATGTTTTTCTGGAACTCTCTTGCTTTTTCCATGATCCAGTGGATGTTGGCCATTTGATCTCTGGTTCCTCTGCCTTTTCTAAACCAGCTTGAACATCTGGAAGTTCACGGTTCACATATTGCTGAAGTCTGGCTTGGAGAATTTTGAGCGTTACTTTACTAGCGTGTGCGATGAGTGCAATTGTGCTGTAGTTTGAGCATTCGTTGGCATTGCCTTTCTTTGGGATTGGAATGAAAACTGACCTTTTCCAGTCCTGTGGCCACTGCTGAGTTTTCCAAATTTGCTGGCATATTGAGTGCAGCACTTTCACAGCATCATCTTTCAGGATTTGAAACAGCTCAACTGGAATTCCATCACCTCCAGTAGCTTTGTTCATAGTGATGCTTCCTAAGGCCCACTTGACTTCACGTTCCAGGATGTCTGGCTCTAGGTGAGTGATCACACCGTGATTATCTGGGTTGTGAAGCTCTTTTTTGTACAGTTCTTCTGTGTATTCTTGCCACCTCTTCTTAATATCTTCTGCTTCTGTTAGGTCCATACCATTTCTGTCCTTTATTGAGCCCATCTTTGCATGAAATGTTCCCTTGGTATCTCTAATTTTCTTGAAGAGGTCTCTAGTCTTTCCCATTCTGTTGTTTTCCTCTATTTCTTTGCATTGATCACTGAGGAAGGCTTTCTTATCTCTCCTTGATATTCTTTAGAACTCTGCATTCAGATGCATACATCTTTCCTTTTCTCCTTTGCTTTTTGCTTCTCTTCTTTTCACAGCTATTTGTAAGGCCTCCCCAGACATCCATCTTGTTTTTTTGCATTTCTTTTTCTTGGGAGTGGTCTTGATCCCTGTCTCCTGTACAGTGTCATGAACCTCCATCCATAGTTTATCAGGCACTGTGTCTATCAGATCTAGGCCCTTAAATCTATTTCTCACTTCCACTCTATAATCATAAGAGATTTGATTTAGGTCATACCTGAATGGTCTAGTGGTTTTCCCCACTTCCTTCAATTTAAGTCTGAATTTGGCAATAAGGAGTTCATGATCTGAGCCACCGTCAGCTTCTGGTCTTGTTTTTGCTGACTGTATAGAGCTTCTCCATCTTTGGCTGCAAAGAATATAATCAGACTGATTTCGGTGTTGACCATCTGGTGATGTCCATGTGTAGAGTCTTCTCTTGTGTTGTTTGAATGGGGTGTTTACTGTGACCAGTGTGTTCTCTTGGCAGAACTCTATTAGCCTTTGCCCTGCTTCATTCCATACTCCAAGGCCAAGTTTGCCTGTTACTCTAGGTGTTTCTTGACTTCCTACTTTTGCATTCCAGTCCCCTATAATAAAAGGACATCTTTTTGGGGTGTTAGTTCTAGAAGGTCTTGTAAGTCTTCATAGAACCGTTCAATTTCAGCTTCTTCAGTGTTACTGGTTGGGGCATAGGCTTGGATTACTGTGATATTGAATGGTTTGCCTTGGAAACGAACAGAGGTCATTCTGTTATTTTTGAGATTGCATCCAAGTACTGCATTTCGGACTCTTGTGTTGGCTACGATGGCTACCCCATTTCTTCTAAGGGATTCCTGCCCACAGTAGTAGATATAATGGTCATCTGAGTTAAATTCACCCATTCCAGCATAAATGCTGATTCCCAGCATCATTTTTTTCCAATGATTCAGCTCTTTGCATCAGGTTGTGGAAGTATTGGAGCTTCAGCATCAGTCCTTCCACATTTTGGCTGTTGTGAATAATGCTGCCATGGACATGGTGTACAAAAACCTGTTTGAGTCTCTACTTTAAATTCTTTCGTTTCTATACTGAGAATTGGAATTGCTCCACAAATATTTGAGTGTCTATATGTGGTATGCATCATCCTCAGCACTGCAGATATCAATGAAAAGAAAAGCTTGGTCCCTGCCCTCAGAATTTATGGTCTAGTAGGGAAAAAAGATATTAAATAAACACAATTAAGTATGGTTAATGTTACAAAAAAGTATGTCACAAGATAGTGGAGGACAGAGGAGCCTGGCGTGCAATGGTCCATGGGGTCCTAAAGACTTGGACAAGAGCAAGTACAGACTGCCATGTGTATACTTTATATGGTTGTAATCGTGCATATACTGTTAAAGTAAAAAGGATACAAAACATTAAGTGCTTTTTCATATTGATATCTTCTATAATACCTCACTCCCCCACCTACCACCACATGGAAATCATTTTTGTCTCTCCCCTCATTTAAAAATTTAATGCATCTGGTATATATTTTTGACTCTCAAGTGAGGTAGGGCTTTTGTGATGTTGTGATTTATAAGTGACATATATATATTTGGTCTTCTTCCCCATTTCTGGCCCAGAGCTCCCCAAGCCCTTGGAATTTTCTCAGTGTTTAGAGTGGTAGAGGTATCTTTTGTTATGTTAATAAGGTGACTTTTAGAAAGCCCCTAGGATAGGGCCAGCCCTGGTGGCTCAGAGAGTAAAGAATTTGCCTGTAATGGTTACTAGTGAAACCTACTGTGATTAAAGGGTTAGAACTTTCAGCCCCCAAACGCACCCCAACTCTGAGGAGGAAAGAGGAGCTGGACTTGGAATGCAGTCATGATTGGCCAATCATTTAATCAATCCTGAATTCTCCCCAGAACCCCAAAATGAAAGGGTTCAGACAGCTTCTGAACCTGTGAAGATTTGGAGAGAATGGCAAGCTCTAAGCGCTTGGAAGCTTCCTTGCCCTTTACGCATGCTGTGTGTCTCATCTGGCTGTTTCTGAGTCAAATCCTTTTACAGTAAAGAATATGTAGGGTCGCAAAAGAGTTGTACATGACTTAGTGACTAAACAGCAACAATAAGAAACTTAAGTAAAATGTTTCTGAGTTTTGTGAGCCTTCATGGCAAATTAATTGAACCCAAGGAGAAATTCTTAGTGTAAAAAAAACACACAGTCTCAAAATTGAGAATTATGTTTTGTTTGAAAAAATTTCTGAGGGACTAAACCCAGAAGGCATCATCCCAGAAAGCTCTGAGGGAGTGCTCCAAAGAGGTGAGGAGCCAAGGTAAAGAGAAGTTTTGCCACAAAAATCAGGTTGTTAGAATATCAAAAAGATTACTGTCAAAGAAAACTAGACATCTCAAATTAATGAATTGAGTGCTTTTCTTGTATGGGAAGATGCAAGAGTCTGGGCTGACTGAAATCATTCCTTTGATATGTACCTCAGTTATCTGGGGATACTATTGTGTTCTTCCCATGCTCAGCCCCCTCAGAGTCTACCATTGTGTGGTAGCTGCAGTGGCTGAGGGCTTGGCAGCCTGTTTGTCTCCCTCCTGAATTCCCTCAGGGCTCACCATGGGGCAGACTAGTGGCTGATGACAAGATGGCCATAGCATCCTTTGCTGATGAGGCAGGTGGCATTTTTCATTCACATTGAAAGTGAAGTCGCTCAGTTGTGTCCACTCTTTGCTACCCCATGGACTATACAGTCCATGGAATTCTCCAGGCCAGAATACTGGAGTGGGTAGCCTTTCCCTTCTCCAGGGGATCTTCCCAACCCAGGGATCAAACCCAGGTCTCCTGCATTGCAGGTGGATTCTTTTCCAGCTGAGCCACCAGGGAAGCCCAAGAACACTGGAGTGGGGAGCCTATCCCTTCTCCAGCGAATCTTCCCGACCCAGGAATAGAACCAGGGTCTCCTGCATTGCAGGTAGATTCTTTACAAACTGAGCTATGAGGGAAGCAGGAACCTCTATTTTATAGCCAGTGGGTTGGAAGTAAGGAAACAACCTGGACTTGGAACTGCTCTCTGAAGTGGAGTTGGGCGAGGGCAGTCCTGTAGGACTGAATCCTTAAATCTGTGAAATCTGATGCTGTCTCAGGGTAGGTAATGTCAGAATTGAGTTGAATTGTAGAGCACCCAGCTGGTGTCTAGAGAATCCTTGGTGCTGTAAGAGATATCCCCTCCCTTCCCTGCAACACAACATTGGGATTGGGTCCCAGAACCAATTTAGCTATACACATTTGCCATACTGTGAACTACCTAATTATTTTCCTTGCTGTACATTTGTCTCTTCCCACCTGTTTTAGAAGGTACAGCTTCTATGAGTAACTTTGTTTTTTTCCCCTATCTAGTTATGTCCAGGAGTGGGATCATGCTGTCAGTCAGTATGAACTTTTGGAAGATCCTTGTAACTGAAGGTGTGTTGTTTTCCAGTAGGGTTGTACCCACTTTACAGGCCCACTGTTGCTGTCATATGTGGTTATCACATTATTCCTGCTTTGGAGATGTTATTTTAAGCAGTTTTACCAGTGGTATTTCACATTCTTTTAATTTGCATTTCTTTGATTACTACCTAGAATGAACATTTTCTCTTATTTTTGAACAAGGTATTTTGTAATGTGACAGACAACACTTAGGTTTAACCCAAGGGCCTTTTTAATTATGAGTATACAGTAGTTTCTGGTTAATTACTGGTAGTGATGGTTTTTAGTATTAAGTAGATCTATCTAATTATTTTAAATTGGATTTGTGTATTATTTCATAATGTCTGTTCACCTTATTCAGTGGTGTTAGTTCGTTTCAATTTACAAACAGCAGTTGCTTAGGAAACCTGCAATAATCTATTCATCCACTTGTCTAGCCCTGTAGTTTAAGTTGCATTCATTGGACACTTTGTGGATGAGCTGCGTGCGCTCAAGTGTTTTGTAAATAGAGTATGAGAGAACCAGTGGTAAAAGCCCAGATTTTCTTGTTTCTCACTGCAGTGTAATCTTTTTAGCAATGAAGCCTACAGTAAAATTAAATTTTTATTAGTAGTTCAGCCAGTTTCTTGATAGTAATGATTATTTTTAGTCATGAGCAGCGTAGATAAAGTGGAATTGGCTGTTCAACATCATTCTTTCAAAAAAAATTACATGACTGTATTAATGGTTGTGACACTAGTAGTCAGTTCATAGACTACTTCTAGGTAGGAAGTTCATAGCCTTCTACTGAGAATTTGTCAGTGCTGTGGCATTAGGAAACCAATGTTAAGAGATACCCTTCTGACTTAGGGTGATTAAAGATACATTTTGCGGGGAGCGATCTTAGTACCCAGACCAGGAATCGAACCTGTGCCTCCTGTATTGGAAGCTCTGGGTCTTAACCACTGTACCACCAGGGAAGTCTCACATTAGCAGCTTCATAATGAAAGAATGTTCAGGTCTAGGAGAGAAGTTCAGGGTAAGTGGAAATACAGAATAGTTAATTTTCAAGGTTTATTTTTTGAGATTAGGACTTATTTTAGTTTTAGGAACATAAAATGTATTATTTGTAGTTTAGTTAAAATGATCATGGATGTTAATTGTGTTTAAATGTAGTGAATGGATCTCTGCTCTCCTGTCAACACAATCACCTTGTTTTACTTTTGTGGTAGTTTTACCACTGCTTGGTATTTTCTAATTTCTTTTTGGTCTCTTTCTCCTAGTAGACTTTAAGCACCATGGAAGAAGGGACTTTAATGCTATAACTTTTTGTCTGTGCTGGCTCTTTGTTGCCTCTTGGGCTTAACACTAGTTGCGGCAAGTGGGGTCTACTCTCTAGTTGCAGTGTGCAGGCTTCTCATCGTGGTGGCTTCTCTCGTTGTGAAGTGTGGGCTCGAGGGCACAAGATCTTCAGTCGTTGCGCTTCCTGGGCTCTAGAGCATAGGCTCAATAGTTGTGGTGCATGGGCTCAGTTGCTCTGGGGCACATGGGATCTTCCTGGACCAGGGATTGAACCTGAGTCTCCTGCATTGGCAGGCAGATTCTTTACCATTCAGCCATCAGGGAAGCCCCTTCCCCAAACATTTAAATGTATTTTGAGGCAGCTTGAGATAGTGGAAAAGAACATAATAAGCCTTAGATCTTAGCCCATTTAAGTTGGAATCCTGTGGCTTCTTTCCTCACTAACTGTGTGACCTTGTGGAAATTACCTAACTTCATTTTCTCATCTATAAAATGGGCAGAATATCACCTACCTTGAAATAATCAAGGATAGTGTAGTATGTTGTTTCTGACACATGGAACATGCTTAATGTTAACCTTGCTTTATTTAACATTGATGCAAATTGATAAGAAAAACTATTATGATCTTAAATGTTAGTGTATTTGAAGTTTTCAATATTATTACTACTACCTGTTGATTCTTATTGAGTGCCAGACACTAATCTAAGTGCTTGATAAATCTGTCATTTTAAATCCTTAAGCAGGAACCATGCAAAGCATTGGTACAAATCTCCTCACTGTACAAATAGCAGAAAATTGTAGGCATGTGTCTTATCTCTAACCAAGAGCCCTAAAATAAATGTTGATCTACTTAGATCTAATAATGATTAAAATAGGGAATAATTCAACATAAAGTATATACACAGGAAGCAGTGTTGTTTATTGTAACGAAATACTGGGGTCAATCTTAATGTCCAACAATAAATAAGGAGGTTATAGTACATGACATATGGTGGGATTTCATGAAACTATTAGTAGTATATATTACAAATATTACAGAAATGGTAGAAATACATACAGAGATTAAAATTAGGCACGGTTACATCCATTCCGTGGTTATAATTTTGAAAATTTTACACATAGACATTCATGCATGCACATACAGACAAAACCTGGGAAGAAAAATGAAAAAATGATTTACTAAGATAATGGATACTATATGATTATTGTGTTAAAGGTAATTTTGTGTGTAATTTTGTGGGAACCAAGGTTATATGTTTTCTGTGTAGTGTGCACTGAAAGATCCTGCCCTTAAAACATTCAGGGGGGTTGAGCTAGGTGACATGGTCCAGTATATTGTTTCTTATACTTTGGGGACACTTTAATCTCAGTTATTGGCTTTTTATTCTTTTAGTAAACTCAGCACACATTATCATCAATCTGTTGCATTTTGCTATGGAATTAGTGTTTTTTTCCTTCTTGTTCTGAAACAGGATGGCTACCACAAGTAGATAGATATAACTGCTTTTTTACCTTAATGGATTTATTTGAGAATCTTCAAGTTCTTGTGCTTTAAGCCCCAAGATCGATGTCCTATTGCAGTATTATGAGGGAAACCCTCTATTGTAATCTTCCGTTATGCCCATTACTTTTTGTGTAGCTTGTCTTGTCAATCAGCAGAGCAAATACTTTACTGCTCTCTGCCTTCTGAATTACTTCATGTATTTTATGGTTGATATATTTTATGGTATGTGTGTTCTTTTCTGTTTCATTGCTTCCATAAAAAAGACTGGTTTAGGTGTTAGTTTAATTCCTTCTCTTTTCCATTTGTCTTTGGGTACTGAAGACACAGTGTACCATTGATTCTTGCATTTCTCATTTATATTCTGATTTTAAAATAAGCTTGTTAGAAAGAATTTGTCTGGGTAAATAGTATGATGGTCTTGGTGTTTGAAAAGTTACTAGAATGTTGCTTTTTCCGTTGTTTCAGTCATGTTCCAGTTAAGAGTATTGTTAAATTGATTCTGTGTCTCTCTCTGTGTGTGCTTGTCTCTCATTTATTTTAAATTAATCTTCAGAAGATATCTCTGCAAGTGAAACCATGAGAATTCTTTGTACTGTAATTCTTTGGAATGCTTGCCTTTCTTGGGTTGTTGTTTTATAGAAGTAGTATCCAGAAAACTTATGGGCTCTGTAGCATGGTCCTCATGTCTTCAAAGGATGTTTTAAAAATGTTTAGAGCAAACTACTTCAAAAGAAGAAAAAAACTATTATTACTTGTATAAAAACAATGATCCCTACTCACGGTAAAAATTCAGTATAAAAGGGGTGTAAAGTGAAAATTTACGGTCCCTCCATTCCCAGTTTTCAGAGGTAACCACTGCTGAGAGTTTCTTTGGAAGAAACACATTGGATCATACTTTTCTTGTTGTGTGGGAAGTTCATGGGGATGTGACTGAGGGCATGTTTATGTCAAAAGAATAGACTTTGCAGTTGTTCCTTGGTTTTCATGGGGAGTTGGTTCCAGGATCTGCTGTGCATACCAAAATCTGAGACTGCATGTATACCATGGTTAGCCTTCTGTATCTCTGGTTCCGCTTCTGCAGTCAGCCAACTGTGGATCATGTAGTAATGTATATATTGAAAAATCTGCATAGAAGTGGGCCCGGGTAGTCCAAACCTGTATTGTTGATGGGTCAACTGTATCTTTTCAGAGTGAATTGTATATAAGATGCAGTTTTTGTCCTCAGAGTCAGCAGTCAATACAGAAGGTGGTTAAGCAAACAAAAACATTAAAAATACAGGGTCATTATTGTAATGATGGAGGCTTGTGTATAGGAACAGAAAGAGGTAGTGATTATCTGGAAGACTTCAAAGGAATGTGCCTTACAGAGGGGGGGAGGGTAGTGACTGAGGTTCAGAAGGAGTTGACTAGGACATTCAAAACCAGCCCCCACCCCATACAGTGCAGTAGTATTCAACTGCTCTTGGTTCCCTTCAGTTCAGTTCAGCTGCTCAGTCGTGTCCAGCTCTTTGTGACCCCATGGACTGCATGCAGCACGCCAGGCTTCCCTGTCTGTCACCAACTCCCAGAGCTCACTCAAACTCATGTCCATCCAGTCGGTGAGGCCATCCAACCATCTCATCCTCTGTCGTCCCCTTCTCTTCCCGCCTTCAGTCTTTCCCAGCATCAGGGTCTTTTCCGATGAGTCAGTTTTTCGCATCAGGTGGCCAAAGTATTAGAGTTTCAGCTTCAGCATCAATCCTTCCCTTAACATATGTTAGTTCCCTTAACATACCACTATGTTTGGGGCTTCCCAGGTGGCGCTGGAGAAGGCAATGGCACCCCACTCCAGTACTCTTGCCTGGAAAATCCCATGGACGGAGGAGCCTGGTAGGCTGCAGTCCATGGGGTCGCGAAGAGTCAGACACAACTGAGAGACTTCACTTTCACTTTTCACTTTCATGCATTGGAGAAGGAAATGGCAACCCACTCCAGTGTTCTTGCCTGGAGAATCCCAGGGATGGGGGAGCCTGGTGGGCTGCTGTCTATGGGGTCGCACAGTCGGACACGACTGACACAACTTAGCAGCAGCAGCAGCAGCAGGTGGCGCTAGTGGTGAAGAACTGGCCTGACAATGCAGGAGACATAAGAGACGCAGGTTTGATCCCTGGGTCGGGACGAGAGATCCCTTGGTGGAATGCACGGCACTCCAATCCTTGCCTGGAGAATCCCATGGGCAGAAGAACCTGGCGGGCTACAGTCCATAGGGTTGCAAAAAGTTGGACAGGACTGAAACAAGTGAGCACACATGCCTGCCACAGCATTTGATGCCTACATGTTTCTTTGCTTGAGCCGTATCTAATGCCTAGAATGCTCCTGCACCCAATTGCCAGCATACTGTGCATGTCATTCTAGATTCAGAGTTGGATCACCTGAAAAACATATCTGATCCCCCCCTTTCCCAGTTGAGAACCACTTCTCTGTGCCTTGGAGCTTCCTGTGCATATTTATGCCAGTGTATTTTCTTTTTTTTTTTTTTAATTTAATTTTATTTTTTCACTGTGTCATGTGGCTTGTGGGATCTTAGTTCCCTAACCAGATATTGAACCCAGGCCCTCAGCAGTGAAAGTGAGGAGTCCTAACCATTGGACTGCCAGGGAATTCCCATTGCTTGTGTACTTTCAGTGTACTCAATTACAGTTGCTTTTGTGACACCTTCACTGTATTGTAAACTCATGGGGAGTCAGCTATGTTTTATTCATTTCCAACATTTTATTATGAAAAGTTTCCAGCATATGTAACTGTAATAGCAATCACCTATATAACCAGGGCTTCCCTGGTGGCTAAGTCGGTGAGGAATCTGCCTACAATGCAGGAGACGCTGGTTCAATCCCTGGGTTGGAAAGATCCCCTGGAGGAGGAAATGGCAACCCACTCTAGTATTCTTACCTGGGAATCTCATGGACAGAGGAGCCTGGCAGGCCAGAGTCCTTGGGATTGCAAACAGCTGGACATGACTGAAGTGACTGAGTATGCACACACCTGCCTACATAGCCATCACCTACATTCCACTTTTTAACATTTTGATATATTTGCTTTGTCAAATACCCACACAACCATTGCTCCTTTCTATCTATTGATTATCCTTTTTTATTTTAGATGATTTTCAGCCTGCAGACATTAGTGCTTTTCACCTCTATAGACTTAAGCTTAAGGTAATTAAATGGAGTTCATGTTTTACTCATTATTATCTTTTTATTTACATTTTGAAAATTGTGCCTGTTATTTTTATCATCAGGGCTATCTCAGTGCAAGTACTGAGGTTCTTGATAATATTATAATTAAAATCTTTAGTTTTGTGCATTTGACTATAAGTGTATTGCATTTGAAAGAAGCAGTTCATTAAGAGCTGGAGTAGAATAATTATCATGGTTATTAGAATAATTTATTGTTTAAAGGCTGAACTAAATGCTAGGTAAAAAGAGAAGGTTGGAAGGGATAGTTCGACTAGGAGGATACCAAGAACTGACCTTAACTAGGATTTTAATTGACCCTTACTGATTCTGGGTTGAGTAGCAGGGGGCAGTTATGATTAGGTTGGGGAAGCAGAGGTGAGAATGAGTACCATTCATGGAATACTGAAACAAACATTGTGATTGCAGCTGTAGGTTCAGTTTCATTAATTAAAAAAGCATTGGTTTGTGGTCTTGGAGGATCTGGTCAGGATTGGGAAGGGTCTTGATAGTGTTAAAATATGACATGTCCAAAGAGGCTATTTTGATTTTCTTAAACTCACAGTTTAAACATACTCTTTTTATCTAATGCTTTTTTTCCTCCAATTGAACACACTTTTGTCTTGGGTTATTCAGAATTTCTAGAACCTGGCAGCTCCTGGTGTTTTTGTAGAAGATAGAAATTGGAAAGAAGATCCCAGTAACAAATTGAAGTCTATATGGAATAAACTTTGTGAAGAGTTTCATTCATGGTTAGCTTAAGCTTGGGCAGTATCTTATTTAGGAAAGTCACGTTTTTCTCTCTTGTGGAGGGAAGAGTGGTATGGTGACCACTGGTTTCTTAGACTTTGGGCAGCGTCTTAAGGACATTTGGGGGAAATGCATCATTAGGCTGTGGGTTTCTGGCATTTGAGTGAACAAAGGTTCAGATGAGTAAGTGGCCTAAGAAGGAAGAAGGAAGTGTGTTTGCTTTTCTTCCCTAACTATTCATGCCTTCTCTGTCTGTAAAACTGGGTCAGTCTGTGTATCAGAAGTTGCTGATTCCATGACTTAGAGCAGCTTTTCTTAAAGTGGGATATGGACCCACCTACATATGGGATTTGTGAATAATACAAGATGCCTGATACTTGTGTATGCAGATCTACTGAACGAGTCCCTAGTTGTGGGTCCCGTGACCCTGCATTTAAACAAGTGTTTATATGATTCTTATGCCTACTGGAATTTAAGAGAACCACTTTCTTATAGAGTTTTCCATTATTTATTACGTGATCGCCTATATGTATGATAGATGTATTGTAATATATGTATTGTTCCTCCTCAGGGACATACAATTACAAGCAACATGTGCTTATTTGCTTTATAGGATTGATGGTAAAGTGCAGCTTTGGGGGATTTTCTGCTGCTCAAGATTTAGCTGGAGAACATTTTGTATACATAGGAGTAAGGAAAAATTGCTGTTTTTATTGCATGTATTGAACAACATGTGTAAGATATTTCAGGGGTTTTCTATGTGGTAGTTTCAGATATTTAACTGATACCTGTTTTATAGTTGAAATTGACTGATTCTCAAATCCTTAAGGGTTTCCCCAGTGGCTCAGTGGTAAAGAACTCACCTGCAGTGCAGGAGATGTGGTTCGATCCCTAGGTCAGGAAGATCCCCTGGAGAAGAAAATGACAACCCACTCCAGTATTCTTGCCTAGAGAATTCCATGGACAGAGAAGCCTGGCGGGCTGCAATCCTTGGGGTTGCAGAAGAGTCAGACATGACTTAGCGACTAAACAGCAACAAGTCTTCCAAGAGTATTGAACAGCTAATATGTGGATGATCCTAACAGGACACCCATCTACTTGTGAGGCAAATATGCAGAAGGCAGCTAGGAGTTTTACTAGCTGTGTGACATTGTGCAAGTTTTCATGACCTTTTAGAAAATAATGTTTAGGGGAAGTCGATGGTGTATTATGGAAACCATTTTATTACTTAAGTATTTCAATAAGTCTTAGCATGATAGTGTGAGGACGTTTTCCTTCCTCTTTAAAAACATGTATGTATTTGTGGCTGTGCTCCAGCTTTCTGTAGTTGCCGCGAGTAGGGGCTGCTCTCTCATTTCAGTTCATGGGCTCTAGGGCACATGGGCTTCAGCAGTTGCTTTGCTCAGGCTCAGTAGTTGTGGTACACGGGATTAGTTGCTCCGTGGCATGTGGGATCCAGACCGGGGATTGAACCCATGTCCCCTGCATTGGCAGGTGGATTCTAAACTACTGGACCACCAGGGAAATCCAGGACTTTTTTTTCGTTGCGTATTAATATAGAGACAGCAAGGAGGATAGAATAAGCCCTCTGTAAACTGAATTCCTCTTCTTTAAAAAACATACTTAAGAGGTGTCAGTCGCTCATTTGTGTCGTGGCTCTTTGCGACCCTGTGGACTATAGCCCAACAGGCTCCTCTGTCCATTGGATTCCCTGGTGGCTGAGATGCTAAAAATCTGCCTGAAATGAAGGAGACCCAGGTTTGATTCCTGGATGGGGATGATCCCCTGGAGAAGGGAATGGCTATCTACTCCAGTATTCTTGCCTGGTGAATCCCATGGACAGAGGAGCCTGATGGACTACAGGGGAGTCGCAAAGAGTTAAACACAGCTGAGTGACTAATGCACTAAACATACTTGGAGACAGATAAAATGTACAAGTCACAAAACGTGTAAGAGTTGGTAGGTAGTGCATGAAAGAAGCCTGGAGAATAGTGAGCTATTTAGCCTGAGGACTGAGGAGAAGTCTCAAGTGCAAAAGGTAATAACATCCTTTGTGTGTGGCAATGGCAGTAGATAAGGAGGTGAGCAGGCTGGAAGATAAAAGCCCTCTTGGACAAGGTCAGATTAAGAGAGATTGTAGGGCTGTATGTAGTAACTATTGCGCAAAGACACCATTATAGTAGGAAGTGATCTGTCTCCTTGAAAGTAGGGGAGAGAATGTTTTGCTTTTTGAAGTCAGCAAGAAAGAGATCATCATCAGCCTGTTAGGAATGTGGGCAAATGACATGAGCAGAGAGAGTATGGAAAAGACAGTAAGAATGGCTCTTAACCATAAGGAAATAAGAGAAGTACAAATTAAAACTGGAAATATCAGGGACTTCTCTGGTGGTCCACTGGCTAAGACTCCATACTCCCAATGGGCCTGGGTTCAATCCCCTGGTCAGTGAACTGGATCCCACATGCCACAACTAAAGATGCCACAATGAAGATTGAAGATCCCACGTGCCACAAGTAAAACTTGGTACAGCCAAGTAAAAAAAATAAATACAATTAAAAAGAACTACAAGTATTGTTTCTTAGCCAGACCTATTTGTTTCCTGATTTTTAATATTAACAACAAGAGTTCAGATAATGATAAAAGCCTAGATAATGACAAATACTACATAATCCAAGTCTTTTGGTTTACAAGTTTTGAATAGTAATGGATTTATTGAAAATGTATGTTGGATTTCTGAGTTTGTGTAGGGAGATTCACTTGAATAATGATTTTTCATTTTAGCAGATTGACAAAAATTTGAAAGTCTTGACAGTGCTGTTAGATGTACAGAAACATACCCAGGCATAGGTTGGTTACTGGTGGAAATACAAATTGGTATAGCCTTTGTGTATGGAGACCAGTTTTGATGTTATTTGTTAATATTACAAATGCATATGGCTTTTGGCCAAAATCGCCAATCATGTGCCAGTTGGTATGAAGGACAGCTTATGTTTTAGTTGACTAAAATGACCAGAGCAACATGGAATTAAATATTGTTTAAGTTGTTAAAGAATAGTTTTGGTGTTCTAGTGTAAATGTTGAAGAAATTAATTGGAATAAAGCATTTGGGTGGTGGTGTGGGGGACAAGACAACACTGAGGGACACAGATTAAAAAATTTTTTTATTAAGATAGTCATTTACATAAAATCCAAGTCACTCTTTTTAGTGTATAGTTCTGTGAGTTTTAGCAAATATATATAGTTGTATAACCATGATTACAGCAACATACATTGCATGCGTGCATGTTCAGTTGTGTCCAACTCTTTTGCGACCCCATGGTCTGTAACCTACCAGGCTCTTCTGTACATAAAATTTTCCAGGCAAGAATACTGGACTGGGTTGCCATTCCTTCTCCAGGGGATCTTCCCCACCCAGGGATCGAACTTCCCTCTTGCATTTCCTACATTGGCAGGCAGATTCTTTACCACTGTGCCACCTGAGAAGCAACAAATATTACAGTTCCACTATTTCTACCCCCAAATCCCTCCTGTACTCCTTGGTGGATATTGGTCTTTCTCCCCAGTCTAAGCCCCTCCACTGATCTATTTTCCATTCATAGATTTTTTTTTTTTGCCTTTTACAGACGGTCTTATAAATGGAATCATATCTAAGTAGCCTGTTGAGTTTGGCTACTATCACTTAGCAGAATACATTTGCGTTTTAGCTGACTGAGTTATATCAGAAGTTTGTTCCTTTTTACTACTGAGCAGTATTCCATTTTGTGGATGTAAGCTAATTATCCATTCACCAGTTGAAGACATTTGGGTTGCTTTCTACCTTTGGGGGATTACAAATAAAGCTACCTAATTTTATAGTTTAAGGTTTTTACGTTTGAGTCTAGGATTCATTTTGAGTCAATTTTTGTATATGTGCAAGTATGGATTAGGAATTTTTTTGGCATATGGATATGCAGTCGTTCAGACAGTCTTTCTTTGTTGAAATGCCTTGGTACCTCTGTCAAAAACTGTGTGACCCTAGTGTGTGGCTCTATTTCAGGTCACTATTCTGTTGATCTATCATAATCACCATTTACAATGTCTTGATTACTGTAGCTTTATGGTAGGCCTTGATATAGTGTGAAGTGTGAGTCTTCCAAATTTGTTCTTTTTCAAAAATTGCTTTGGCTGTTCTGATTCTTTTACTTTTTCACCTAAGAATCAGTTTGTTGATTTTTGGAGGCAGGGCATGCTTTGCTAGGATTTTGATTAGACATTTTAAAGTGTTATTTTGGTATAAATACTAGATTCATTGGAAGTTGCGAAAATAGGAGAGAGGTTCCATGTATCCTTCCTTCATTTTCCACTGGTGAAACATCTTGCATAACTCCAGTACAATAGCAAGACTAAGAAATGGACATTGGTACAATCCACAGTTTATTCAGATTTTACAAGTTATATGTGTGCTTTTTTGTAAGATTGTTTTTGTGTGTTTATAATTCTATGCAATTTAACACACGTATTTGTTGTTCAGTCGTTCAGTCACTCAGCTGTGTCCGACTCTTGGTGCAACCCCATGGACTGCAGCACACCAGGCTTTCCTGTCCTTCACCATCTCTCGGAGCGTGCTCAAACTCATATCCATTGAGTCGGTGATGCCATCTAACCATCTCATTCTCTTATCATCCCCTTCTCCTGCCTTCAACCTTTCCCAGCATCAGGGTCTTTTGCAATGAGTTGGCTCTTCACATCAGGTGGCCAAACTATTGGAACTTCAGCTTCAGCATGAGTCCTTCTGGTGAATAGTCAGGGTTGATTTCCTTTAGGATTGACTGGTTTGTGACCACCACCATCAAGATACAGATCTGTTCCATCATCACAAAGATCCCTCATACTACTTACTTTCCTGCTCCCTCACCTCCTAATCCCTGTCAGCACTAATCTGTTCTCCATAACTTTGTCATTTTTGGAGACTGTTCCGTAAATGGAAATCATGCAATATATACTGTTGAAATTGACTCTCCCCCATCCCCCGACTCAAAATACCCTTGAGATTCATCCAAGTTGTTACATCCCAACAGTTAATTCCTTTCTATTGCTGAGCCATATTTTATGGTTTGAATATACCACAGTTTTTTTAATAACCATTAGTGAATGGATTAAGGATATTTGGGTTTGTATTAGTTTGCTTGGGCTGCCATTACAAAGCACCACAAACTGCGTGGTTTAAACAACAAATTTATTGTTTCACAGTTCTGGAGGCTAGAAATCCAAGATCAAAGTATCAGTCAAATTGGTTCCTCCTGGAGGCATTGAGAGAGAATACATTTCATACCTCTTCCCTAGCTTCTGATGCTTTGCTGGAAATCTTTAGGTTTTCTTGGTTTATAGAAGCATCACTCGGATCTCCACCTTCATCTTTCTATGAGGTTTTCACTTTGTATGTTTGTCTTCAAGTTTCCCCTTTTATAAGAATACCAGTCATACTGGATTAGAGCTCATCCCGAGGACCTCATTTTAAATTGATAACTTTTGTAGAGAATAAGTAAGGTCATATTTCAAGGCACTGGGGGTTAGGACTTGAAAATAGGAGTTTGGGGAGGACACAATTCAACCTATAACAGAGTTATTTTCAATTTTTAGCTATTACAAATAAAGCTGTACATGTTTATTCATGTATATTTGTGTACATGTTTTTGTGTGGATGTAGATTTTCATTTCTTGGGATAAATGCTCACAAGTTTGCTGATTTTTATGGGAAATGCGTGTATGGTTTTAATTTTTTTATTGATACAATTTACATATAACATTAAGTTTAAGGTATATAGTGTGCCAATTTGATACATTTATATTGCAAATATGATTACCACAGTAGCTTTAGCTAACACTTCAATTCTGTCACATAATTATCATTTCTTTTTTGTGGTGAACTATTTGGTTTTTAGAAGAAACTGCCAAACTCCTTACCAGAGTAAAGAGGTAGCTGAGACTAGCTTGCATTGTTTAACCGAGTACTTCAAATTTTTTTTAAAGCTAATATTTCTTTGTTTTGCCATAAAGATACAAGCTTTAGTTCCTTTTTACTGTACAAAAAATTGTCAAAATACAGTATTCTAAGTATCAGTTGTCAGTGTTTTCTGTTTCTTTGTTTTTTTTCGGTTCTGTCTTAATTTATAAAACTACATTTTGAAAGCTATCATTAGTTAGGCTGTATAGTATGCTTGTTCAGTAGAAAGGAGTTCTCAAGTGATTGGTAAAATCTTAGGAATACTTGATATAAGAGAAACTTGCTTGATAAAAGGATTTAAATAAATTTTTTATTGTGATTTAAAAAAAACATAAAATTTACCATCTTAACCATTTTTAGGTGGACAGTTTAGCAGTGTAAAGTAAATTGACATTACTATGAAACTAGTCTCCAGACCTTTTTCATCTTGCAATTCTGAAACTCTAGGCTGCAGTCCATGGGGTCGTGAAGAGTTGGACACGACTGAGTGACTTCCCTTTCACTTTTCACTTTCATGCATTGGAGAAGGAAATGGCAACCCACTCCAGTGTTCTTGCCTGGAGAATCCCAGGGACGGGGGAGCCTAGTGGGCTGCCTGTCTGTGGGGTTGCACAGAGTCAGACACGACTGAAGTGACTTAGCAGCAGCAGCAGCAGCAGCAGCAGCAGCAGCAGCAGCATACCCATTAAACAAAACCTCCCTCCTCCTTGCCCCTCTCCAAAGAAAAAGCTAGTAACCACCATTCTACTTTCTGTTTCTGTGAATTTAATACTTTAGGTCCCTCATGTAAGTAGGATCGTACATATTTGTCTTTTTGTGACTAACTGGCTTTTTTTATTTACAATAATGTCTTGAAGGTTCTACATTGTAGCATGTGACAGGACTTCCTTTTTTGTTAAGGATGAATAATATTCCATTGTATGTGTATGCCATATTTGTTTGTTTATTCAGTTGTTGATGGACCTGTGGAATGCTTCCACTTCTTGGCTGTTGTGAATTTCCTGCTCTGAATATGGATGTGCAAATATCTTTTGACGACCCAACTTTCAAATATTTGGTATATACATGCTTGGAAGTAAGAGATTTGCTGAAGTATATGGCCGTTCTATTTAAAAAATTTTGAGGTACCTCTGTATTTTCCATAGTAGTTGCACAATTTTATAATCCTACCAACAGTGCACAAGTGTTCAATTTTTTCCACATCGTTGTAGGCACTTATTATGTCTTTTTTTTTAATCCAGCCATCCCAGAACATATGAAGTGGTATTTCATTGTAGTTTTGATTTGGTTTCAATTCAGATCCTTTGTCCGTTTTTAAAATTTGTGTTACTTGATTTTTTTTGTTGAGTTCCAGAAATTCTTTGTATATTCTGGGTATTGACCTCTTATCAGATATGATTTGCAAATATTTTCTCTCATTCTGTAGGTTACCATTTTACTCTGTTGATTGTGCCCTTTTATGTGTAAATGTTTTGATGTAGTCTCATTTGTCTGTGCTTTTGGTGTCATATTTAAGAAATCATTGCCAAGTCCAGTGTTATGAAGCTTTTCCCCTGTTTTATTCTGGGAGTTTTATAGTTTTAGGTCTTACATTTAGATCTTTAATCCATTTTGAATTAATTTTTGTATATGGTGTGAGATATGAATGATCCAACTTCATCCTTTTGCGTGTGGATATCCAGTTTTCACAGCACCATTTTATGAAGCGAAACCCATGGAATGGTCGTGGCACCCTTGTCAAAAATCATTTGAGTGTGTATTCAAGGGTTTATTTCTGGCTGCTTGCATCTATTTCATTCGTCTGTATAGCTGTCTTTACGCCAATATTTCTACCTTTGTGATATGTTTTGAAGTCAGGAAGTGTGTTTCCTCTAGGGTTGTTTTCTTTTTCCCTAAACTCTTTTTGTTTTTTGGAGTGCCTTGAATTTTCTATTTCTACCCCAAAAGACTTGAGATTTTGATAGGGATTGTTTGAATCCGTATATTGTTTTGGGTAGTTTGGGCATCTTAATGTTAAGTCTTCTAATCACTAAACATAAAGTGTCTTTCCATTTTCTTCTGTGACTTAAAGCTTTAGTTTCATTCAGCAATGTTTTATAAATTTCAGTGTTTAAGTCCCCCACGTCATTGGTAGGTTTGTGCCTATAAGTCTTCATTTTGGTGCTATTGGAATAGTTGTCCTTTTTGGATTGTTCATTTTTGGTGTATAGAAGGACAACTGACTTGTGTGTGTTGGCTTTATGTCCTAAAATTTTGCTGAATTTGTTTATTCTAACAGTTTTTTTGGTGGTGGGATGAAATCTTTAGAATTTTCTACATGTGAGACTATTTCATCCATGAACAGATAATTTTGCTTCTTTCTTTCTAATATGGATGGGTTATATTTCTTTTTCTTGCCTAATTGGTTTGGATTGGACTTCCGGTACCATGTTGAATAGAAGTGGAGAGAGAGGCCATCATTGCCTTGTTCCTGATCTTACCGGGAAAGCTTTCAGTCTTTTACCATTAGGTATGATATTAGCTGCAGGCTTTTCATAAGTATTCTTGATTATATTATTTTGAGGTTATTGTTATTGTTGTTTAGTTGCTAAGTTGTCTCTGACTCTTGTGATGCCATGAACTGTAGCCCACTGGGCTCCTCTGTCCATGGGATTATGTTGAGGTACCTTTCTTGATTGTCTAGTTTGTTGAGTGTTTTTATCATGAAAAGATGTTGAATCTTATCAAATATGTTCTCTATATCAGTTGAGATGATCATGAGGGGTTTTTGCTCTTCATTCTGTTACTATGGTACACTACAGTGATTGATTTTCATGTGCTGAACCAGGCTTGCATTCTGGGACTAAATCCTACTGTGGTCATGGTGTCTGTTACTTTTGGCTTGCTAATATTTTGTTGATAATTTTTGTGTTGGTGTTCATCAGGGGTATTGGTCTGTCATTTTTTGTAGCATCTTTATTTGGCTTAGATTTAATTTTGAAAAAGTAGTTTACGTGTTTTAATCTTCATTTAGGAAAGCTTAAGTTTAGAAGTAATTAAAATAATTTTGGAGTACAATATATGTGTGTGACTCTCCCATCATTGTCATTGTGTAGAATTAGCAACCTTTTAGATTTGAAATGGGAAGTACCAATACTATGTTTATAGTGTGAAAACACTTGATTTCTGAACTTTAATATGAATATAATTCAAGCCTATGAATTATATGCTGTGGATATTAGTAGGGAAGGTTAGTGGTTTATATCAAGTGGATGCTAATGTTAGATATTTTAATAAGGTGTTACCTAATGAGAAGTGTTCAGTTCAGTTCAGTCGCTCAATCGTGTCCAACTCTTTGTGACCTTGTGAATTGCAGCACGCCAGGCCTCCCTGTCCATCACCAACTCACCCAAACTCATGTCCATCGAGTCGGTGATGCCATCTAGCCATCTCATCCTCTGTCGTCCCCTTCTCTCCTGCCCCCAATCCCTCCCAGCATCAGAGTCTTTTCCAATGAGTCAACTCTTTGCATGGGGTGGCCAAAGTACTGGAGTTTCAGCTTCAGCATCATTCTTTCCAAAGAAATCCTAGGGCTGAGCTCCTTCAGAATGGACTGGTTGGATCTCCTTGAAGTCCAAGGGACTCTCAAGAGTCTTCTCCAACACCACAGTTCAAAAGCATCAATTCTTCAGTGCTCAGCTTTCTTCACAGTCAACTCTCACATCCATACATGACCACTGGAAAAACCATAGCCTTGACTAGATGGACCTTTGTTGGCAAAGTAATGTCTCTGCTTTACAATATGCTATCTAGGTTGGTCATAACTTTCCTACCAAGGAGTAAGCGTCTTTTAATTTCATGGCTGCAGTCACCATCTGCAGTGATTTTGGAGCCCCCCAAAATAAAGTCTGACACTGTTTCCACTGTTTCCCCATCTATCTGCCATGAAGTGATGGGACCAGATGCCATGATCTTAGTTTTCTGAATGTTGAGCTTTAAGCCAGCTTTTTCACTCTCCTCTTTCATCAAGAGGCTCTTTAGTTTCTCTTTGCTTTCTGCCATAAGGGTGGTGTCATCTGCATATCTGAGGTTGTTGATATTTCTCCCTGCAGTCTTGATTCCAGCTTGTGCTTCATCCAGCCCAGCATTTCTCATGATGTACTCTGCATATAAGTTACATAAGCAGGGTGACAATATACAGCCTTGACATACTCCTTTTCCTATTTGGAACCAGTCTGTTGTTCCATGTCCAGTTCTAACTGTTGCTTCCTGACCTGCATACAGATTTCTCAAGAGGCAGGTCAGGTGGTCTGGTATTTCCATCTCTCCCATCTCAGAATCCTCCACAGTTTATTGTGATCCACACAGTCAAAGGCTATGGCATAGTCAATAAAGCAGAAATAGATGTTTTTATGGAACTCTCTTGCTCTTTTGATGATCCAGCTGATGTTGGTAATTTGATCTCTGGTTCCTCTGCCTTTTCTAAAACCAGCTTGAACATCTGGAGGTTCACGGTTCACGTACTGCTGAATCCTGGCTTGCAGATTTCAAAAATGAGAAGTGTAAGGGACAAGAAATATTAAATATATAGTATATATATAATGTTTGTCATCATAATAAAATGAACCAAAAATACTGTGCTTGGTGGTGGTGGTGGTGGTGGTGGTTTAGTCGCTAAGTCATGTCCAACTCTTGCGACCCCATGGACTTATAGCACTCTAGGCTCTGTCCATGGGATTCTCCAGGCAAGAATACTGGAGTTGGTTGCCATTTCCTTCTCCAGGCGATCTTCCCAATCCAGGAATCGAACCCAGGTCTCCTGCATTGCAGACAGACGCTTTACTGACTGAGCTACAAGGGGAGCTTGGTAGTAGTAACTGTAATTCTAAATTTTAAGATTAAATTTCCCACTGTTCTCTATAAATTGATTTATTTTACACTGCATGCTTTATTAACTGAACTGTATCTAAGTTGTATCTCCATTTCATGTGGATTATTAATAAATACTCAAGATTTCATTTAGATATGTTTTTAGTGCCTTGAATAAATATGAAAGTTCTTGATATAACTAGAGAGCATATGAAATAAAAATGTGAATTTCCCTCAAAATCTGGGTGGGATTATCTTGTCTTCATCTACTTTGTTTTGACATCTGCTGTTGCTTGAAATATGTCAGTGAGCCAGTAGTGCCCACCATGAAGTGGGTTTGATGGTAATACTACATGGTGTTTATATCATGCTGTATGCCATTTACAAGTGTTAACACATGAAATTAGCTGGTTGTTGTAAATTTGATTTTCAGATCTACACATTCATTTATACCAGGTAATTTTATCTCACCTCTGAAATGTTGAAAGCCACTCCACCCTCTAGCAATTGCTGCTGTTTACTCACGATGACTTAACATACAGAAAGTTATGTCAGTGGGGCACATATTTTAAATTAGTGCAGAAAGCGATAAATCCTGGTATTAATATTCAAGTATAAGTGCGATGAAGAGTGAACGTTGACAATACTTTAAAAAGTAATTCATGGTCTAGCAGTTGACCTTACAGACTCAGGTATGATTTTTAAGGTGACAGTATTTGATAAAACAAATATATATCTGTTTTGATATCTATTTTGTGATAGGGCCAGAGACTGTCTAGTCTACTGCAGCTGGTTAGGCAAATTGGGGAATTAGCAGTCTTGGAGTTAGAAAGCTGATATGTGTCAACTATATCAGGTATGATATGGTGTCCGGTGTCTAGCAGCAGTCATTGCAAGTATGGAGACAGATGAGAGGAGGACAGTATTGTGGCATTTAGATTAGGGCAAGCAGAGAGAGACACACAGACTTTTTTAAGTTGGTTCAGGGCAGGATTCCAGTTCCTGGGATGAAGCTGGTAGATACAGGAAGAACAAGGCAGAGTACTGATCCTTGGATGACTCAGTCTCAGGGTACGACTGAGTACAGAGTGATAGAGTAGTGGGTCTGCAGGAATAAGGTAGAAGCCTTTTCTCATCCCCCTCCCCTACCCCCTACCATGGTAGCACTCATTTATTGTGAAGTTAACCATGGTGTGCTAAATTTCTACAGAAATCAGAACTGATGGTCAAGAACTGGGGCAAGCTGCATAGATTGGGCCAGGTGATCCTAATTGTGGTTAGGATTTGAGTCATATTTGCAAAGTATTGGGGAATGTGGGTAGACAAGGAAATAAGATTGCTGAGCATCTACTATCATACATTTAAAAATAGGAGGGGAACAGGTGGATGTTTCCAGTTCTGTCTGGCTTAGTTTCTGGCAGTGTATAGTGATGCCAGATCTGTGTAGACTGTGCCCCAGCTTGCTTCTTCCCCTCTTCCTGAAAGTAAAACTTGTTCTTGAAGTTTTGTGGTGTTAGATGTGTTCACTTTGTCCACTTAGTTATTTTAGAAAGCTTTTTTTTTTTTTTTAACTTTTGGTCTTCCTTTCCTTCTATATATTACTTTGTAAGTTCGTAAGGGGAGATATGTGACCTTTCCTATAGTTAGGAAATGTAGACAGGATTATTAATTCTCTTATGTATTTTGATTTCTTTTAGTCATACTTTCTCCAGATTACCTATTCCTGCTCTGGAACGGGTGCTACCATTAGAAATTCTTTACGACTCCCAAATATATTTGCAAATGATAATATGTGGTAGGTGCAATACGAGTATGCTATCAAGAAACATTTAGGTTAAAATTGTGTTGCTGGTCTGAGTATACATGATCATTGCTTGATTGTCATTCTTTTCACTCTGAAGTTTACTCAGAAAGCTATTAGTAGAAATTGTGGCCCTGACGGTAAAGAATCCCCTTACAGTGCAGGAGATGAAGGTTCAATTGCTGAGTTGGGAAGATCCTCTGGAGAAGAGAATGGCTACCTACTGAAGTATTCTTGCGTGGAAATTCCTTGGACAGAGGAGCCTGGCGGGCTACAGTCCATGGGGCCACAAAGAGTCGGATACAGCTGAGCATGCACACATTTATATGCAGGGAGATAAACAGAGGGAAGAAAAACATCTTTTTGAGCAAGGAGAAATCTTTTTTAAAGGTTATTAATCATCAAAGAGGCAATAGTAGATTTTGTCTTTGAAGGTAGGTATTTATGTCTAATTTAATTTTTTGGTGAGCTTTTCATTTCTTGCCCTATGTATTCAGTGTTGCCATGTATCATTTGACATGAGGAATGATAGTGATTTTCCTGTTTTGATTAAATATACTACTCCAGGAACTAGTCTCCAGCCCTTCACAATCTCATTCTAAAAGACAGACTTCTTTCTGCTATCTCCCAAGAAAAGTAGATAAGCCAATAAAAGGACCATACCTTTGGGTTTTGTCTGAAATTCATATAAAAGTTTCTGTTCTCTGCTAATCTTGAATAGGTGAACATAATAAAGATAATTTTATTATAGAAGTCAGGATTTCTTATAGATGCTTAACTTTATAACATTATATACCTGAAATATGAATAAATCAGGTTTTAGCAACAGAGATAGTTTTATAGTTCCTCAGATAGTTCAGATATTAAGAGAAGACATTGAGAAATAAATTTCCATCCTCATAGTTTACTTTTTTCTTACTAACAATAACATCATATTTAAAAATTTTAAATTATCCACATTTTCACCACTCTGATATATCAACTGTTTTCCTGTGTGTTATTTTTTGGTTAATATTGTATCCTAATACAAGACTTTTAAGTTCTCAAAGTTGCTGCACAGTCTTAAGTAGTTTCAGTATATAAATATTAATTACATTTTTGTACTATGAGTTAGTTCATGGTTGGACGTTTACCCTATTTTTAAGTGTTTGTATTATAATGATGGTGGCATTTCATAAGGGTATATACATTTCCAAGATGTGATCCTTATAGATAGAAGAATGTAATAACCCTTTTGGGAGAGTGTTAGTTAAGGGGGTAATGTGTGGTATATGTGCTGAATTTGCTAGCTTTTAGCAGTTATTTCTGCATTGTCAGGGAGAGAATTAACACACCAGCTACTTTGAGTGCTCCCTCCACTCCCCAGTAACATGTGGATTCTGAGGCACCTTGTTAGTGAAGACTTTGTTTTGTAGCTTTTATTTTCTGTCTTCAGACCCCTTGGGATTGAATTAAAGGAACTTTGAAAAACAATCATTCTTTTATATAAAGAAATCAGAATTACTTTAAGGTTTTTAAACAATATCAAAGAAAAGCAGATTTTTTTGTGTATTTTTTTTTCTTTTTCAGCAATGGGTGGGTAGTTTTGATCATTTAAGTCATTATTTGGAGTTAAGGATGCAAGCATACTTATGTATTTAATATATATTTGTGTCTATGACCTAGATTAGTAGTTATCCAACAGGTTTTCAGAAGTGGAAGAAGAAGAAAGTTTTTGTTATTGAATTAATTAACCTAAACACATATTTAATATTGATTACTTGAAAAGTATAGTGATCAAATTTCAGCTTTTAGATCTCTGTTTATATCAAAAGCAGTACTGCTGAGAGCATTTACTTGAGTTTAATGTATAGAATAAAAAAATATATAATCACCCATTATTTTTTCACCTAGTAATTATATATGAATATACTCAATAAATCTTTAATGGCAGTGTATTATGCTCTTGAGGCTAAGGAAGTGGTTTTACTTCAAAGTATATTATTCAACCTATCAACAAATGTGTTTGCTTAGGTTTCAGTAAGAAGCAGCAAAATCTAGTTGTTATTGGCTGTATTTTTTTCCCAAAAGGAAAATAGTGATTGAGAGTTAAAGCAAATTTCATTTCTATGCTTTATCCTCCAAAGCTGCTAGAATGTTAACTCTCTTATAGTAGTTACGGAGAATTGGTACAAATACTAAAAATCTCAAAGAGTTTTTGACATTAGGTGAGAGCTCCACCTTGTGATCTTTGAGCATATTTCTTAAAAATTATTAACCTACATACAGTAGGCCTGAAATGTTGTGGTGAATTTGACTATTAAACTTATACTTTTATTTGAGCTTTATGTATTCTTAAAATTTCTGGATTCCCAATTTAGGTCAAATGGCATTAAGTACATTTAAAGACTTTGAATTTTTTAATGAAAATCTTTGAGGGAGGCAAATTGTACTTATATATAGCTATACACATTTAAAATAAAAAGGGAAAAATCCTAAGTTCTTCCTGCAGATAAAGTTTATATTTTTGAAAGAAAAGTAAAAGCTCAGGATACATGGAATTTAATATTATGTTGAATAGTACTTGGCAGTAGGTGCTTTCTCTTATTGTTACAGGTAGTTCCATAAGGGCAAGGATCAT
Source organism: Oryx dammah (assembly GCF_014754425.2). Lineage (NCBI taxonomy): Eukaryota > Metazoa > Chordata > Mammalia > Artiodactyla > Bovidae > Oryx > Oryx dammah. The sequence continues at coordinate 31,774,835 of NW_024070207.1, read as the reverse complement.
TGATCCCCTGTTTATCACTGTACACCTAGTGATCACCACTACATTTGACACATGGTAGATACTTTTACTTGGATGGATGGATTTTTTTTTAATATTTAGAAACTTTAAAAAGCAGGTGTTTCACTGGGATAGAGAGTTGGCTAGTATAATAGTTTTTTCTAAACCTATTAGACCATGGGAAAATGCTTCTTTTTAAAATACAGATACCTTGTCTGGGAGATTAACATCTTTATAAATTCTGTTTTTCTTTTGTGTTTGCTTTGCTTCCTAATTACCAAATATGTGTTAGTATCACCCTACTTTGAGCAAAATAATTTGACCTGGCAAGACTTCTTATACATTAGAAATTAATTTTGTGTTATTTAGAGGAATATAGTATATCAGACAATACCTGTTTTATTTAGTGAAGTGAAAGTGTTAGTCACTAAGTCGTGGTCTGACTGTTTGTGATCCCATGTTCTGTAGCCCGCCAAGGCGCCTCTGTCCATGGGATTTCCCAGGCCAGAATACTGGAGTGGGTAGCCATTCCCTTCTTGAGGGGATCTTCCTGACCCAGGGATTGAACCTGGGTCTCCTGCATTGCAGGCAGATTCTTTGCCATCTGAGCCACCAGGGAAGCCCGTTTTATTTAGTGCTGTCTGCTTTTCAGAGCTGATTCATTCTTTATGTCCTTTGAGAGCATACGTTTATGAACTGTCTTTAAAGTCTGCTTAAAAACTGTGTATTAATATTTAGGGAAAGCACAGAGTTTGGTTTTATAAAGCGTTCAAACGAAGGGGTGGGGGCAGGTAGGGAAACGGACACAGCAAGTCTTTATTTCCATTTTGCCGTATAGATGATGTGTTGATTAGAACTGATTAACTCTATACCTCTCCAACTCACTAAATAAAAATCAAAATAGTTTTCTTTTTTAAAAATAGTTTTCTTTCTAAAATAAGTTGGGGGCTTCCCTGGTGGCTCAGTCAGTGGTAAAGAATCCACCTACCAATGCAGGAGACATGGGTTCGATCCTTGGTCTGGGAAGATCCCATATGACACAGAGCCACTAAGCCCATCTGCCACAATCACTGAGCCTGCTCTCTAGAGCCCACATGCTGCAAATACTGAAATCCACGTACCTAGAGCCCATACTCTGTAACAAGAGAAGCTACTGCAATGAGAAGCTCGTGCACTGCAACTAGAGAGTAGCTTCTGCTTGCTGCAACTAGAGAAGAAAGCCATGCATCAATGAAGACCCAGCACAGCTCAAAATAAATAAAAAAAATAAGTTGGGATTTTTAGGAGGCTGAAGTGTATCCTACATGTGATGACAAGTCTCAACTCGGATATACTACTTATATAGTTCCTTAGATTACAATAAAAATAAAACCAGATTAAAAATTAGTAGTCTTGAAGGGTAACAATCCTGGGATCAGTATTTGCAGCATGATTTAGTGTGAGAAGACCATTCTACCAGTCATACCTAATAAAGATTTTACAATATGAGTATTCTTCAGAGAAAAAGAAAACTCAAAGTGGTGCTATAGATAACCCTTGATTAGTGCCTGTTTTGTGTATTATTGATCCTTGTTTCTCCTCTTCATTATTCTGCTGTACATAGTAGCTTAATTAGAGTAAGCAAGGAAATGCAGTGTTTTGAATGTTGGTATATCAATTACATATTAGTAGCCATTCACTGTCATGCATTGGAGAAGGAAATGGCAACCCGCTCCAGTGTTCTTGCCTGGAGAACCCCAGGGACAGGGGAGCCTGGTGGGCTTTCGTGTGTGGGGTCGCACAGAGTCGGACATAACTGAAGCGACACAGCAGCAGCAGCAGCCATTTATGATGTGTTTTAGAGATTTAAAATTAATGGAAAAATTGATCATTTCAATTTAGAAGATCATTCATGAGAAGAACTTCTCATCACTATGTGGTATTTGAAGATTTATTAATTAATTTGATATGTTTAGTCTTTAGGTGGCCACCAAGTATAAGATTCACTTGGAAATAAAAGCATAAAGTTTTAAAACAAAGTTATACATAAGATTAAGAGCTTCAGACCCAGCCTATTTTCTCTTTTATAGGCTTTTCATTTGCTTTTTTAGATCACCCTCTTACTGAGAATTTGCATCTTCCTATGGCCAGGCTTAGTTTGGTCACAAATGCATTCATCTGTTGTTCGTATGACATTACTGGTATTTAAATTGATTATAAGTTCCTTGAAGGAATAGATCAATCTGGGCTAACATTTTTTTTTCCGTTTTCCTGTTAAATACAGGTGGTATTATCATAAAGTAGTTAGTTATTAAAAAACAGGCTTTGGATCTCTATTTTTTTTCTGTGATAGAATCTGTTTTTAAAATGTTTCAAAATTATATCTTAGATTTTAAAAATTAGCTCCTTTTAACTATACATCATAAGCAAAAGCTAGAGAATTTTTAGGCATTTTGTATTACGGTTTAAACTTGTCATAAAGATTTTACAATGAGTAAAAGTCACATTGTGTTTCCAGTTAGGGCATCTGTCTTTTTTAAGGCATACTAGAGAATTATAACAAATTCTAAAAAATGATTGTGATAGAAGCTTCTTTCTTTGTATTTGTTGTTACTATTGTGGGGCTACAACAGTTGCAGCAAATCCATATCTAGAAAAAGCAGTCAAATGCAAAGGATAGAAATCCTTATTAACTAAAACACTTTAGCAGACACTTGGAAATTTAGTTTTTGGGTAGATACCCTCCCCAACATTTTTGGTGTGTTTATAATATGGCATTTCTTCTCCCCCACCCCCCATCCTTTTTAAAGGAATTGTCTGCCTTAGAAGAAAGAAACAAACCATCATTTTACCCACATAAATATATGACTACATTTCTGACATTGGGGCGTTACAGAAGATGATAAAGAAATGATAGCAGCTCCAGAAATACCAACTGATTTTAATCTACTTCAGTAAGTATATTATGATAATTTCTAAATACTTTTTTTTTTCCACAAAATGGGAACTGTATTAACTTCAGTTAAAGTTACTTCTGCTTGAGAAGATACAGTGTTTCAGTATAAGATAGCATGCATACTTGGAAATAGTTTATACCAATGCTTACTGGATTCTGTAATAGTAATTCCATGCCTTTTTTTGTAGTGTGCTTATTTTGTAATTTAGATACTGGAGAATTTATTATTTTTGCTGTTCAGTTCTTCGAGTCCATACTTGGTTTTACAATAACAACTGTTTTGAAGGGAGTGTCATGAAATTCTTAAAATGTTACATGTTCTCATTAGTAAGGAATATATACCATGCAATAGTATTTAGGATGTAATGTCAGATTGTCAGATTTCTGTTTAAAATCAAGTGACAAACTGAAACAGATGTAGGAGGTTAAGACATGCTCTCCGTTTTTTCCCCAGAAACAAATTACATGCTCATTGGTTCATAAAGTGATTTCAACATAGGTATTTTCTTTACCCTTGTCTTAAAAGCTACCTATATGCCTTCCTCAACTTTTATTCTCATTACTCTTTAGTGTTTCATGTAGGAAAGAATTTGAGCTACTATTTGCAGTAGTGATTTTCATTCTAAGCTCCAGTTTCATGAGATGCCTAAGTGAAGAGTGAACCTTTAAACTGCTCGTGGACCCTGTTAACTTTACACACACATATACCACACTGTGTTTGCTATTAGAATCTTTAAAAGACTTGATTTTAAAACAGATCCTGGTTGCTAAAAATTTTGAAAACGACAGATATATTCGTACATATTGGTGTCTGGTGTCTGCTTTGGATATTCTATAGATTTTCATTTAAAAAGTAATTTTATCATTTTCAGGGGATTGAGTCTACTAGGTTATTTATTACCAGTATTTCAGAGCATGTTTTTTAATATGATTTTAGTCCCAGTTTATATTGACTCTTCTTAGTTTCTTGAGGAAAGCTTCTTGTTTTTCTTTTAGTTTCTTTGAGGGGGAGGATATGGGATAATCTTTAAAAAATTAATTTTTGGTTTGACTATTATTATGAAGTTTCTTGAATGCATTAATACAGTAGAGATAATTTTAAAAGTTTTTGTTATAGAGTACTGACTATTAGAATAGCTCGAGTAATTAGGACCTGAAATAGGATAATCAGTTCAGTTCAGTTGCTCAGTCGTGTCTGACTCTGCATCCCCATAGACTGCAGCACACCAGGCTTCCCTGTCCTTTACCAACTCCCAGGGCTTGCTCAAACTCACGTACATCGATTTGGTGATACCATCCAACCATCTCATCCTCTGTCGTCCCCTTCTCCTGCCTTCAATCTTGCCCAGCATCAGGGTCTTTTCCAATGAGTCAGTTTTTCGCATCAGGTGGAAATAGGATAATAGATAAGAGGAAATTGCTGTTGTGGAGGTAAACTAGGCAGCATTTGATTGGGTATGTGAGGTTGGGGCAGGGTAAAGAAAAAGGAGTGGAAGATTCATTCCTGTGACAGATGACTGAAGTTTCAGGCCACTAAAAGGTTAACCCAGTATACTCTGTGAACATATTGGCATATTGTAATTTCACCTAGGATAGATTTTTGTTGTTGTTTTGATCTTAAAAACAAAGGGAAGCGATAGAGAAAGACAGACTCAGAAGAATATTTTTTCTCTGGTTTGGGATTTTTTAGACTGTCACCCTGATTACTCCAGTTTTCTTCAGAAGGTTTTCCAGTTAGTAATAAATCTGTAGTGGCTCATTCTTTTAGTTGGGATAGCCTGGAGATGAGAATTAAGAATGTAATTGAGCCATTGATTACTCTTTGGGCATTGGAATATTGGCAAAGACTAGTGATTGCTGACTTGGAGCATTTGCTGAGCTTTCTAAGGGAGCTAGTGTCTCACAGATATCTTGGGGAAGAAAAAAGTATTACTTACATGCCAGGATGTTTAAAAACATTTTCAATTTTTTTTTTTTTGGAAAGCCATTTAGGCATGTGGGAAGATTATTGATGACAGCAGTCTTAAGATGTAAGAGGTGTGAGTTTCAGGGTTAATATTAAGTAGTCATTCAGGTTTTGGTGCATTAACTATGGGAAATGGTGCTTATTACAAGCTATTTTCCTTGCAGCATTGTAGGACATAGTTAGGATTGCCAGTATCTTCAATACATTGCTTACATAACTTGGTAGGTAACTGCTATAAATAGTAATTTTTTACACTGCTAGCATCTTAGCCATTATTTTACATTTATAAAAAGTATTCCTAACTCACAGCCTCTGGACAACTGGTTATTATAGCAATAAAAATGGAAATAGAAGAAGTTTAATTAGAGAAGACTAGCAAAGCCTAGTGGGCTGCTGTCTATGGGGTCGCACAGAGTCAGACATGACTGTGTTGTTGCAGCAGCAGCAACAACTTTAGAAATCGGAGAAGGCAATGGCAACCCACTCCAGTACTCTTGCCTGGAATATCCCGTGGATGGAAGAGCCTGGTAGGCTGCAGTCCATGGGGTCGCGAAGAGTCAGACACGACTGAACAACTTCACTTTCACTTTCATGCATTGGAGAAGGCAATGGCAACCCACTCCAATGTTCTTGCCTGGAGAATCCCAGGGACAGGGGAGCCTGTTGGGCTGCCGTCTATGGGGTCTCACAGAGTCGGACACGACTGAGGCGACTTAGCAGCAGCAGCAGCAGCTTTAGAAATATAGCCTTTCACTTGGATTCTATTTATTTTAAAAACAAAACTGATAATAGTTTTACACATTGAAAATGGTACAACTTTTATCTTTTATGTGTTTTTCAATTCTAAAAGCCTTTGTGAATGACCCAAATACCAAGTATGCCTTGCTTTAAGCATTTAAGGGTGGGTATGTTACTGCTATTTAGATAGATGGACCCGGTTTTACATATATAGGAAGCATCACCCATGTATATTTAAATTGATTTACTTCCATTATCCCTTGGGCTTCCCTCGTAGCTAAGTCAGTAAAAAGTCTGCCTGCAAAGCAGAAGACCTGGGTTCCATCCCTGGGTCAGGAAGATCCCCTGGAAAAGGAAGTGGCAACCCACTCCAGTATTCTTGCCTGGAAACTCCCATGGACGGAGGAGCCTGGCAGACTACAGTAGTCTATGGGGTCGCAAGAGTCGAACACGACTGAGCTAAGCACATATGCACACTTCCACTACGCCCTAGAAAATATGGATTATACACAGCACCCCTTCTACTCCAAAATGAGGGGCAAAATGAGAACTATAAATTGGTGTCTTAGAGATTAAAGAGACTTCAGAGAGTTCCTTCTTTCCTGCATAAATATTATTTGTAAATGTGAAGATTGAGAGGTTGTCAGTTGTTCAGGGTCACACAGTTTCCTAGTACTGTATTAACTAGAAACAGTTCTCTTGACTAGCTCACTACCTTTTTACTTTATAAAAGATTTTGATCAGTTAGCATACTTCCATACTCCATTTCAAATGATTTAGTTTGTAAAAATGTTTCTATATAGTCTTTCAGAAATACATGTTATACTTGGATTTATAAATATTTTGGGATGATGTAGGAAAGGTCATAAGAACCGTAATATTGCTAAAATTACCTAATAAAGGTTATCTCATACCTAGTGCTAAAATACAGTTTTACCTGAGCACCATGATCTCTGAATCAAAAAATGAAACCAGCCATTCTAATAGAACAGCACAGTTCCTGAAGTTAGAAGTTTGAGAGCCCCTGTTTTCATTTCTATACTCTGGTTAAAAGTTAACAAGAGAAATGTTTAGACATTTGTGTTTTAGATTAATGTTTTTGTGTTATATAATTTTTTTTGTTTTTCTTTTAAATTTTACTTTATTTTACTTTACAATACTGTATTGGTTTTGCCATACATCAACATGAATCCGCCACGGGTGTACATGAGTTCCCAATCCTGAACCCCCCTCCCTCCTCCCTCCCCATACCATCTCTCTGGGTCATCCCAGTGCACCAGCCCCAAACATCCTGTATCCTGGATCGAACCTAGACTGGCGATTCGTTTCTTACATGATATTTATTATACATGTTTCAATGCCATTCTCTCAAATCATCCCACCCTCTCCCTCTCCTACAGAGTCCAAAAGTCTGTTCTATACATCTCTTGAGACCATGTTTTTGTGTTATATAATTTTATATGTTTGGTAATATGCTGTGATATGATACTTTGGAAAAGCATCTTAATTACATTTAATACTAATGTAGTTTTGTAATGAGTTAACCTGGCCTTTCTTTTAGAAAATATGGCAAAATTTAGAAACTCCATTTACATTTCTAAGACAGCTTTTAAATAATTGCTTATCTTTTTGTCATAGGGAGTCAGAAACACACTTTTCTTCTGACACAGATTTTGAAGACATTGAAGGAAAAAACCAAAAGCAAGGCAAAGGAAAAGTATGTACAGAATATATGTGCAGAATATGTGTACAGAATATGTGTCTTTATTTTGGTTCTTAAGATCATAATTACACATATGAATATATATATGCATATATATAGTATTTTTAGTTACATCTCAGATGTTGTTTTCTTTAAAAAATGCTTTTTCCACTGATAAGTATGGTAAACCTTTGAACACATGTGGTTTCTTTGACTTCTAGACCAAATACCTTTTGATTCTCTACTTCTACTACTATAAAGTTGGAATTAATAAGTCATTATTTCCAGTAGTTTATTTTATAAAGCATTGTATGCTAAAGCAAAATATGATATTCTGTTGGTTTTATTTTTATTGACACGAGTAGTCCAATATAAAGCAAATTGGTAAATTTCTCTAAAGCACCCTAAAAACGTAACCTATGAGGTTTACTATTGACAATGACTGTTTATGAATAATGTCAAGGATAAAAACGAACAAAGTGAAGTTCTGAGTCAATAGAATGTAAGTTTAGAGTTTGAGTGGATAGCCTGAGAGATGTGGATAACTTAGTGAATGGTTAAATTATTTTGGAAAGTACCTTTGACTCTGTGCATGTGTAAATACATTGTGCAAAAGATGACTCTTTTTGTTCAGCATTTTCTTTGCCAAAATGAATTTTGGATTCATATTTCTCATGACACATTTACTTAAAAATGTCTAAATAATGCTGAAATGTATGATGAACAAGGTAAAAACTTCTCATTTTAAATATGTAAACATTTTGATGAACATATACACATATATAAACATGCATGTAGAATTTTACTTAAATGGAATCAAACTATGCAAACTGTTTCATTTGCTTTTAAAACTTAATGGTATGTTGTCAGAAGCTTTCCTATCAGTGAATTTTTCCTCTCTATAATTTTTGATGGTGTCATAGTATCACATTTTTAAAAAAATTTTTATTTATTTGACTGCACTGGGTCTCAGTTGTGGCATGTGGGATCTAGCTCCCTGACCAGGGATCAAACCTGGCTCCCCTGCATTGGGAGCACGGAGTCCCAACCACTGGACTACCAGGGAAGTCCCATAGTATCACATTTTATATATCAAACATAATTTATTTAGCTAGTCCTTGGAATATCTTTTTAGAGTGCACATAATCCATGTGTTTCATATTTCCTATGCACTCTTAGTCTCTTAAAACGTAGTAGTATGAGAGAGAACATGTGAACGAATACACATGTTAACTCATGACTATCCAAATACAGCCATAATTCTAGTAGGTAGTTAACAGTTATTCATTAGAAAATAATTTTTTATTGGTCCTGCAGCCATCTTTCAAAACTGAAATTCTGCTTTTGGCTTTGATTTAATTTGCAAGTTGAGATAAGACTTATAGTGGCATCTGAATAGAGTAGTCACTGCCCTTGGTTATTAGGGGGTCAGATCAAAGATTTATTATAACAGTAATCATATTTTGACCCTATACCATGTATGTTTGATGCACTGTGCTAATAATTTTACCTGTTATCTAACATTTGAACAATGCCGTAGATTAGAAAACTTGCTTATTTTTATAGACAGTAAACTGAGATCTCTTGAAGCTTAATGGTTGAGGAATTGAACCCACATTTGCTAAAGATGGTACTCTTAATCCACTATAGTATATACTACCTCATAGTCTTTTCTTAATAGGTTTTTCCCCCTATAAGATTAGCTTGTTTACTTCTTGTCCTTCCCAATATTGTCTGCCTTTGCACATTGTTTTTTGTAGCACAGCATATCCATTGAACCATTTTAATTGTACTAATTAGTTTTTCATACCAACAGGGAATATTGAGGCATATGATAGATAAATTGCAAATATATAGCTCTATGTTAATTAACATGAACGTTTCATACTTTTCTAGTGTATACTTTGTAGCTGAGCTTTTCTTTTATCCTTATCTCTGAATTTTTTCTTCTTTTTTTTTTTGCTGGAGACAAAAGCCTTTCTTTCTTCAATTACGAATTAGTGACTTAGGTTCACAAAGACTGAATATCATTAACAAAATAAGGTAAATTAACAAGTAGTATCTCTCATTGGTTAGGAAGGGATTTGAAGTATTTCCTAAGAGTAGAGTGGTTTTAGATTCTTGAAGGAGAAAGAACCCTTTATAGAACAAAGCATGGAAACATACAGTCAGTGGAAGTGGCTGACCAGCGATCTGCAAACTATGGCCTGTTTTTATACTACCCATGAGTTAAGAATGGTTTTTACATTTTTTAAGGATAGTAAAGGTAAAGAATATTGACAGAGACAATATGTGGCCTGCAGAGCCTTGAAAGTATTTACTGTCTGATGCTTCACAGAAAGTTTGCTCTAGATCATAGAAATGTGTAGATCTAGAAGAGACCCTCAATCATCTGGTCTAATCTGTAAAGATTTTAATACAACTCTGGCATTTTAGAAAAGAGAACTTTGAAATGAGGAGTGACTTTTTTTAAAAAATAATGTATAAATTGGAGGTGTTTTATATCTGGGGCATGTGGGCAACTGTTTCACTGATTATGAAGTCTCCACACCCAACATTGACAACTTTCTTATAAAGGGGCTTCACTTCCATAGTATTTGTTAATTGAATTTTCATGATAAATAAGTGTTGATGGGAGGGCCCAGAACAAAAATGAGATGGATATACCCATTCATACTTCTTAGAATTGTCAATTCAGTGCAGTGATTTATGACTAACGATAGACATCAAGTTAAAATGTTGAACTAATTACAAGTTAATTATTTCACAGTTTTGTTATTGCTGCTGCCCACTACAGTCTGTACCCTAAAGCAACAATCCTATGAAGTAGACACTTTTTTCTTTTTTTACTTTTATCCTCACTTTGCAAATTAGAAAATCTCTCTGAAGCACAGTGTGGTTAAGTAATATGCCGAAGATTCCTCAGCTAACAGGAGTAGAAATTTGGGACCCAGTAGTCTGTCAAATCTACAGAGACGGTGCTCCAAACTGCAGTGTTACATGAGGTATATGGCAGTATAAGTGAAAAAAATCGGTACCACAGAGAGGCTGTCATAACCATATAATTTTACTATGACATGTGTATGGCACTCTGCTTTAGGTCAGGTTTGAGTATTTTATAATTATGCACCCTATCAGCTGCTTCTGTAGCTTTATTTTGAACTCTCAAGGATAAGGATATAACTTAAATCAATTTGTATCTTCATGCAGACTTGTAAAAAAGGCAAAAAAGGTCCAGGAGAGAAGGGCAAAGGTGGAAATGGAGGAGGAAAACCTCCTTCTGGTCCAAACCGAATGAATGGTCATCATCAGCAGAATGGAGTGGAAAACATGATGTTGTTTGAAGTTGTTAAAATGGGCAAGAGTGCTATGCAGGTAATGTTTATTGTGTTCTTCCAGTTCATTTGTACATTGTGAACTTTAGTGAGTTATTTAAAATATATTCCTGATTTTTCTAATATGTAAACAAATTTTTTCACACTACTTACTATAAAAAAGCAACAAACTAGTCGGGAAACTAGGAATCTGTCAGTTCAGACATAAGACCTTTAAGCTGTGTCTTGAGTCATTTTCTTCTGTATTATTTTTTTAATGGCATCTCACAAAAAATTATTTGGTCAAAAAATATGCTGCTATAAACCCTGACTGTGATGTTTCAGTTTCCTCTGAATTTATATAGTGGCTGTTAAAACATGAAATTCTTTACACATACAGAATTCTTGGTTGAGTGACCTAATGTAATCACTATCCACTTGAGTGAATTATTTTGATCACTGTTGTCTATTCCAGATTTTATTACTTGTGCTGTTTCTTAGCACAGAAGTACAAAGTTAGAGTCACCCATGTCAAATTATCCTAATTTTTTTTCTTCATATTTTTATGACAACAGAAACTTTTTGGCTTTATACCCATGTAGTTTTTAAAAATTGAATCAACACTATACTCAATATACATGTTTAATGAAATTATTATAAAGTATTAATAGAAACTAATAAATAAAATTTTTTTACATGTAAGGGATTGTTAGCTTTTGAACCATCACCAATTGTATAGTGCAGTGTAGTTTCTTGAATTTGAATTAACTCATTTATTCATATATGGTTAGCTTTCATATAGTTGTAGTTAGGATGTGGATTTTATTTCTTTAATATTTTAAATTATTGTTTTGTGTACACATTAAAAAAAAAATAATGTCATCTTATAATACTGTGCTATGGTTTATTTAGTCATTTCCTAATTTCAAAAATTATCCTGCCCTCTCTAGTTCCCATTTTGGATTAATTTTATTGAAGAGAGAAATTATCTCTGTCATATCCATTTCGTTACTTTCCTTTTTATATTTATATTGTACTTTTTGTCTGTAATATTCTGTTCTAAGTGGTTAAATGTGTTAATCTTTTTCTCTGATATTTTGTCATTTTTGTTACCATCAGAAATCTCAACTTATATCTACACCTAATTAGGCTATTCTATTTTTGTCTAGTTGTAGGTTTTTTTTTTTTTCAATTAACTTTTTGGCACATCAGAAATTTTTAATAGGAAATGTGAGGGCTTAGCTTTATATTTCTTTTTGTTAATGGTATATCAGTGAACATTTTCCTTATTTTTGTGTTGCTTATGGTTTGTCATATGTTGAGATTGTACTTTTATGCCATTTGTCTTCTAAATGTGCTTTCCCCCTTAAAAGCAGTATATCCACAGTATCCATTGATTTCCCTGAATCATCTCTCCACCTCTAATTTGTTTTGTGTACTCCCACTTATGTTATCTTTCTAATACCAGATTTGATCAAGAGAGTCTTCTGTTGACAACCTTCTAAGAGTCCTTCCTTATCTAACAGCCCAGCCCTGGCTTCCTTATGGCATGCTTGCTGTTCTCTAGCCACCATATGTTCTCTGCCCCTAGACCTTGCTTTTTGTTTTTCTTACTGCCTGAAGTAGTCTTATTTTTCTCCCTTCCATATCACACAGGATTGACTAATTCAAATGTCACTCTTTTAGTGGGGAACATTCTTGGATTCTGTCTCCTTCTCTCCTTGAATGTATTTCTTACTTTTCTCTTTTCAGTATATTACAGTTATGCACATGTCCGAATTTGCTTCTAGATTGTTAATGCCTAGATCAAGGACTGTGTATTATTCGTTTTTTTGTATCCCTAGTAGTTTGTCGCTCAGTCATGTCCGACTCTTTGTGACACCATGGACTGTAGCCTACCAGGCTCCTCCCTCCATGGGATTCTCCAGGCAAGAGTACTGGAGTGGGTTGCCATTTCCTTCTCCAGGGGATCTTCCCGACCCAGGGATTGAACCCGGGTCTCCCGCATTGCAGGCAGACGCTTTTAACTTCTGAGCCTAGGATATCCCTATTCCGGTAATTATAAGTGAGAGTGAATAAGTACAGGACTCACTGTCAGTTTTAAAATAATTCTTTAAAAAGAAGAAATCATGCATGTGCCCCTAGTTCTATTATATAATAGATGTTGAATTTTATTGAATGAGGTTTTAGTATACAATTTGATGGTTAAATTTTTAAATATATTTCATCATGATAGCTTGTATTGTTTACTGTTTGTATTTTATTTGTATTTATTACAGTGGCCTTATATAAATTCTAGTATAAATTCTGTTTTGAGCTTCATGAATAACTTTTTGATAAGACGTGGTGATATTTTGTAAGATTTCATTAAATATTTTTGTATCCTTGTTGATGAGAATAGCCCTTGTTGTACTTAATCAATTGCTGCATAACAAACACCCCAAACTAAGTGATGTAAAAGAACAACCATTTTTTTATATTATGCTTAGTAATCCTGTGGATCTAGAATTCATACAGAGGTAAATAGGGTTATCTCTTCTATGCTTCCGTCGATGATGCCTGGAGTCTTAGGTGAGATAGCTTTAATGCCTGGAGGTGACAAAAGCAGGGACTGTGATCATCTGGAGACTTCTTTATTCATGTTTGGTGCCTAGTCAGGAGTGACTTGAAGGCTGGGCTCACCTAGAACTGTTACCTTCAGTTCAGTTCAGTCGCTCAGTCATGTCTGACTCTTTGCAACCCCATGAATCACAGCATGCCAGGCCTCCCTGTCCATCACCAACTCCCAGAGTTCACTCAGACTCACATCCATTGAGTTGGTGATGCTATCCAGCCATCTCATCCTCTGTCTCCCCTTCTCCTCCTGCCCCCAATCCTTCCCAGCATCAGAGTCTTTTCCAATGAGTCAACTCTTCGCATGAGGTGGCCAAAGTATTGGAGTTTCAGCTTCAGCATCAGTCCCTCCAGTGAACACCCAGGACTGATCTCCTTTAGAATAGACTGGTTGGATCTCTTTACAGTCCAAGGGACTCTCAAGAGTCTTCTCCAACACCTCAGTTTAATTCTTTGGCGCTCAGCTTTCTTCACAGTCCAACTCTCACATCCATACATGACCACAGGAAAAACCATAGCCTTGACTAGACGGACCTTTGTTGGCAAAGTAATATCTCTGCTGTTGAATATGCTATCTAGGTTGGTCATAACTTTACTTCCAAGGAGTAAGCGTCTTTTAATTTCATGGCTGCAATCACCATCTGCAATGATTTTGGAGCCCCCAAAAATAAAGTCTGACACTGTTTCCACTGTTTCCCCATCTATCTGCCATGAAGTGGTGAGACCAGATGCCATGATCTTCGTTTTCTGAATGTTGAGCTTTAAGCCAACTTTTTCACTCTCCTCTTTCACTTTCATCAAGAGGCTTTTTAGTTCCTCTTCACTTTCTGCCATAAGGGTGGTGTCATTAAGTACCTACAAATGGTCCTTCCATGTGACTTGGCTTCTTACTTTACTGTAAGAAGTAGCTTCTGGGGTAGAGAGACTGTACTGAGAGGAAGTGTCTAGTTCCATACCATAGGGCTGCGAGAACCCAGTGCAAAAGTTGAATAGCCTTCTATGACCTAATCTTGGAAGCATGATTTTTACTGCACTCTGTTCTAGAGAAGGGGACATAGACTTCACTTCTTTTTGAGGAGCAATGTCAAACAACTTGGGGCCATGTTTTTAAACTTCCCATAGTCACATAATATATTCTCTTGATATTTATTGCTTGTATCATATTTGAAAATCATCTTAAAAATGTTTCTTTCATAAATTGAGTTGGTTGACATATACAAGCTGCTGTAAAGTATAGAAAAAGATGAAAATCTAGAAATTAAGCATTTTTTAAAGAAAATGTCCAGTCAGTCTCCATGAGCCAGATAATTCTTAAATAGTATTTCCTTTTTCTTTTTTTGTACATCAAGTTGTATATATTTTATTAATTCACTTCATACTCAGATTCCATATGTATTTAACTTAAAAAACATTTTCCTTCCTGAGTTTTTATTTTTATATTAGCTGTTTTTTATCACCCTAATTTTAAAATTTTATTTTAAAATTGTTTTTGTCTGTCTTGTGGTTTCCTCTGCTGTCCATAAAGGAATATAGTACTGCTTTTATTTATTTGCTGAGCTGTGCAGCATGCGGGGTCTTAGTTCCTCCAAGCAAAAGTCAAATCTGCTCCCACTGCAGTTGAAGTGCAGAGTCTTAACCACTGGACTGCCAGGGAGGTCTCAGTACTACTGTTATTTTTTAGTTCTCATCTTTTTTAAAAAAAAATTACTGTATTGAGGTATACTTCACAAACCATGAAATTCACTGTTATAAAGTATACATTTAATGGTTTTTAGTACATTCACAAGAGTTGTGCAGCCATCACCACAGTCAGATTTTAGAATTTTTTCCATCCCCAGAAAAAAACCTCATGCCATTAGCAATCACTTTCTCCTCACCTGACTGAAAGTCTAGGCAACCATGAATCTACTTTCTATAAATTTGCCTATTCTGGATATTTCATGCAAATGAAGTCATACACATATATGATTGTTTTTGAGTGGCTTATTTGGTTTAGCATAATGTTTTTAAGGTTCATCCATGGTGTGTGGCATGTGTTACAACTTCATTATTTTTTATTGCCAAATAATATTACATTCCATTGTCTGGATAGACCATATTTTTTTTATCTGTTCATCCCTTGATGTACCTGTAGTTTGTTTTTACCTTTTGACTTTTGTGAATAATGCTGTTATATGATTATTATTGAATAAGGTTTTGTTTGGATGTTTGTTTTTATTTCTCTTGGGTAACATACCTAAGAGTTAAGTTGCAAGGTCATTTAACTCTTTAACCTTTTGAGGAGCTACCAAACTTTATTTTCAATGTGACAGCACCATTTTACATTTTTCCTAGCAGTGGTTTAGCATTCCATTTCTCCGAATTCTTGCTAGCTTTTGTTATTGTCTATACTTTTTTTTATTATAGCCATCTTAGTGGGAGTGAAGTGGTATCTTCTTGTGGTTTTGATTTCTGTTTCCTTTGTGGACAATTACATTGATCATCTTTGCGTGTGCTATATAGGCCATTTGTGTATCTTCTATATAGCACTTATTCCAATCCTTTACCTATATTTTAAATTGGGTTGTTTGGATTTTTAAAATTACAGAATTACAGTTCTTTATCTTTCTGGGCATAAAGTCTGTATCAGATGCATAATTTGCAAATATTTTCCCCCATTCTGCGGATTATCTTTTCACTTTCTTAATGGATTCAAGAACAAAGTTTTAATTTTGGATAAGTCAAACTTATTCTTTCTTTCATCTTGTGCCTTTGGTCTAATATTTAAGAAGGGTTTGGCTAACATGATTATGAAATTTTTCTTCTGTGCTTTATAGTTTTAGCTCTTAATTTAGGTCTTTGATCCATTTTCAGTAAAGTATTGTGTATGATGATGTAAGATAGGGTCCAACTTCATTGTTTTGCTTACAGATGTCCAGTTGTCCCAGCACCATTTGTTGAAAAGACTAGTTTTTCTGTGCTGAATTGGGTTAATATCCTTGTCAAAAATCAAATGACTGTCAGTCTCAGGATTTATTTCTGGACTTTAAAATTTTATTTCAGTAATCTGCATAACTGTCCTTATGCCAGTAGCTTTGTAGTAGGTTTTAAAGTCATGAAGTGTGAGTCCTCCGACATTGTTCTCTTTTCAAGACTATTTTGACTATTCTGTGTACCTTGCATTACCCTGAGGATTTTAGGATCAACTTTCCAATTTCTGCTAAGAAGTTAGTCAGCTGGCATTTTGATAGGGGTGGCATTGAGTCTGTAGATCAGTTTGGAGGGTACTGTCATCTAACAACATTAGGTCTCCAGATTCATGGACTATCTTACTTTCTTTTGGTGTTTATTTAGCCTTCAATTTCTCTTTTTTATTAATATGGGATTATTAGCACTCACTCGAGAAAAAGTGTTATTTTATTTGCATTTCCTCATTGACCCAGGCATTTACTTCTTTTTAATAATTTTGTAAAGTTTTCATTTCACCAGCATTGTAAATATTTAGATACTATTTACTTAGTACAATATTTTTGTCAACTATTCTAATATTTTCTAAGATGTCTATAATATCACTAAGAAATTTCAGTTTATAAAGTTGGGTTCTATAGTTTTCAGATTCCTTTCAATTCAAAAGTTAAGGAAGATGGATCATCATTATGTATAATCATGTGATGGATTTACTGAATTTGATTTCATTTTATTGTTAAAATGTAAATTTTGGTATACAAATATATGTATTTATTGAAGTAATGTGATGCCACTTATTGTTGGATCTTAATGAATTTGATCTGAATTAAATCTTAGAATGTTAGAAAACGCTAATGTTTTTTCTCCCCTTCTTGCTGTAGTCGGTGGTAGATGATTGGATAGAGTCATACAAGCATGACCGAGATATAGCACTTCTTGACCTCATCAACTTTTTTATTCAGTGTTCAGGCTGTAAAGGTAAGATATATTTATTGTGGAATCAGAATGTTCTCAAATGTTATCTTCTTTTTTGTTTCACCTAAAGATTATTAACACTTTGTGTGGAAAATAATGCCAAGATATTGAGTTATTTGCATTATAACTATACAAAATATGTAAAGAAAAAAGAGTAAAGAATGAAGAGAGGAAGTCTGTTGAGACTGTTGTATTCTATGTGAAAGTTAATGAAGAACTTGGCAATTTATAATGTTATGTTACTTTTATTAGATATATTTCCCACTTTCAGCATCTGGTTTTAGGAACAAAGAAATGGATTAAGAAGGGAGGAAGAAGATAATGAAGAGATACAGGTTCAAGTGGCAGGGAATTGTAAAGTGTAGGGAATTAAAAAGTGCCATGAATAACAGTAAGAAAGTAAGTAAGTAGGTAAGTAAGTAACTAAGTAAGTTAAGTAAGGTATTGGTGAAATTTCCAGACTTTTTCCCCTAAAAGAGAAACTCTGGAGTGGGGTCTTGTTTAAACTGTTCATGCTTTATTTTAAAAGATTTTGAATTAAGAGTATTGAAAATATAAAATGTAGAAATGTCTTTCCTGAGACAAAAACTTACATTGCACACATTTGGCCAGAGGGACAAAACTGTGTGAGTTGGGGAGTCATATACCCTGGTCTGAATCAGTAAATGAAGTAGTCAAGATCATGGGCAGGTTCTGACTTATTCTGTCTCCCTAAACTTGGCCCATCCTTGAAATTCTACCAAAAAAAAATGCACAGGCAAATAAATGTTACAGAGTTTTCCAAGGCTATTCTTTTTAAAAATGAAAATGGCACCAAAAATATGGGCATTAGAAGTCAGGAGGGGGGAAAATTGCTTAAAAATAGATGTAAAAAATTAAGATGTTAAAGAATGATTTAAACAGATCTGAAGAAAAGATCCCAAGAAGCAATCTATTCATTTAATTCCATAAAACTTATTTGAAAATCCTGTCATTGGAATTGGAAAACAAGTAACATTATAAGAACTGATGCATTTTACAGGCTTGATCACAACTTTCAGTGCAGTCTTCATCTTAAATGTTATATGTGAGGCCTGATAGACAAATTTATTAACTTCTTGAATCTATGGTCTTCATAATGCCATTAATGTCAGTTTTGAGAACTTTTAAAAAATGTCTGAACTTTAGAGTACAGAGAGTTGCCTAGTTTACTCAACTTCTTAGCTAAAGATATCTGTGTATCACTATTAGAAAATTCTACTGAAGCTGTTCAGAGGAAATGTTGTGGAAATGACAGTATGATAAACCAGATAAACTCTTTAGAAGATGAGATATGTTGATATTATTTTTATTTTGCCCATGTCCATTCCATCTTTCTGGAATAGAAGGATACAAGTACTTGTTTGTTGTGTTACGTAATTAAGGGCCATGTCCTTTCTCTTTAGATTTTTTGAAATGGAAGGTTGATGACAAAACAACTGAACAGGTGCCAGAAATAATTTGATGAGTTGAAATTCAGTCTTAGTTGGTCCATTATAGTTTCCTGATTAGGTTTCTAAATAAGCAGTTTTAAAACAAAGCCATAGTCAGAGAGTTTTCCCTTTATCGAATACATTCCTTTTCTGGCCTCATTGTATTTATAAATAAGGGACTTAACCAATCAACAGTTGGATATACCTTATCATAAATCAGGTTGTGAAGATTTTTAAAAATTGAAGGTGTTGAAAACTTAAACACTACTATAATAATACTTATTTTAGAATCATGGAAGAGTCATAAAGTGGATTTTACCATGTTAAGGTCATTACGTACTTAAACATACTCAAAAAATATTTTGATGGAATTCCTTTTTAAATGAATTAGACACATATTTAAGTATATACAATGTACTTTAACCTAGTCCTTTGGATCTAGAATTGTTATTATGAGTGTCAGTTATTTTACTGTAGTTAACACTTTTTGTAGCTATTGAGGTAGGTGGAGAGATGTTTGGCCCCACACTGAGTGGCTCCAGACTGCTCTGTGGTTGGTGATTCTGCAGCCAGTGTTGTTTCCTTTTTTCTTTTCTGGTCGGCTGTCACTTTTCAGTTTACCAGTTTTTAAATAACTCACTTCACGTCCCCCACACTTTTGGCCTGGTGTCCTGATGGCGCCTTCATACCTGCCTCAGAAGAATTACATGCATGAAGTTTGTGACAGCCACTTTTTTTTCTCTTTATATTTGAGTTTATGACTGTTAACATGGTTTATTAGATGTGAGGAGGAGCTTTAGAAGTTTGTCAAGCTGTATGCAATATGTTTACTTTGACATATCTAAATGTTTATTTTATATAAATTATTTCAGGGATTGAGTTACTTGTTCTCTAGCATTGCCAGATTTACAGTATTTGGGTATAAAGTATGGAAAGTTTTTGAGATATATTCATGGCTCTAAATAAAAATTAAAAACCCTTTCAAAACGTTTTGAGAACGTGCTTCTTTAGCTGGAAAAATCATGCTTTCTTCCAAATTTGTTATTATTTGTAAACAACCATTTGTTTTTTTAAGGTGGTAAGTAAGGGTTCTTTTACAGTACCAGTAGAAATTGATATCACCTAGGGCTGGGCAACATGATGTTGACTAATAATCTCATAGAAATTATTTATAACTTTTCTTTGCCTTAGCATCAGTTTTCTCATTTGTAAAGCCAGGATTATAGTACCTGCTACACAGGCTTGTTTTCAGGGCTAAAGTGGCCGGTACGTAGGAGGCTCAGTGGATGTTAGTTCATGTTCTAATTTTGCTGGCTTTGTTGGACTACTGGAAGGTCTTAAATTGCATGCCTATAGAGAAGGAGCTCACATAGCTGTTGCTCTTTCAGATTAGGAGTTGAAAAGACAGTATGATGTTTTGTTGCTCTTTTTAGTTTTATATACACACACATGCACACATATACAAAATAGAGCTTGGTCAGTTGAAATACATCTATTAATTATTTCTAATTTTTATAATAAATCTCATCTTCCTGTACCAAGACATTCTTTTTTTTTTTTGGCCACACCTTGCACCATACTGGATCTTACTTCCCTGTCCAGAGATCGAACCTGTACCCCCTGTATTGGGAGCACATAGTCTTAATTACTGGACTGCCAGGGGAGTCCCAAGACATTCTTTTAGATATTAGTGTATTTATACTATTCATAGTGATTAGACTGGCAAAGTATAAATAATATAGAAATGTAGTTTAAGAAATTCACTTTTTACAGTTATTCTTTTTTTTTTTTTGGTGACACCCTAGCAATGAAAATTCATGTATGACTTCTTGCATTGTATCCTACTCATAATTTTTTCCTAGAGATTCCTTTTCTGATATTTGACGTATACCTGGCTAACTTTTACACTTGTCTTTTATTTTTGAAATATATTAATATTTGATTAACAGTGTTGTATTAATTTCAGGTATACAACAAAGTGATACAGTTATACTGCTTCTTGTAATGTGTATCCTTTCTCCTCTCCTCTCTCATCCTCTTTTAAAAGGAAATGTCCACTATCAGATTCCTTCTCTGTGAAACACCTACTTACTCAAATCTTAATTCTTTCTTTCTTTTTTAGCCTATCTTGGTTTTTCCACTCATTAGGGCATTTATTATGTACTACCTTTAATACTTTATCCCTGCCCACCCCCCCACCCCATTATTCTTTGTTTAAACTTACAACTAGGTTACAGACTTCTGGATGAGCTGGAACTACAACTTTTTACTTTTGTTTATTTGAAGTCCTTTGAGGTGGATGGTGGGATACAGTTGCCTTACTACAGTTGTGCTCAATAAAGAAACCTGCCTAAAGTGAATTCTTCCTATTACTCTCTTCCTTATTTTCTTCAGGTTCATCCTCAGGGCTTTAAATGTTATCTTAGATGGCTGCCTCATTATCAATGACATATGCTTTATATTAAAGAATTTAGCCAGTATACATATTCTAGGAGTGAGTAAAGTGAGTTAGGTAGAAAAGGCTAAGGCTGATTGTTCATGAAAAGAAAGAAAAGATACCTGTCAGAAGTGTGGGTCTGTTTTCTTGTGTATGTTGAGAGTGGTATTTGTGCTTTATAGAATTGAGTATCATGGTGAAGATCACGTGATATAGAAGTATACCTTATTGTGTGACTGTAGACATATTAATATTAGAGATGGACTTAGAAGTTCTCTATTTTTTTATTTACCATGTATTAACTTCTTACACTTGGAAATTTCAGGTGTTGTCACAGCAGAAATGTTTAGACATATGCAAAACTCTGAAATAATTCGAAAAATGACTGAAGAGTTTGATGAGGTAAGTTAATATCCTAAATATTGTGATAATTTTATGTACCTTGATCTTCAGAATATTAAATTTTGAATATTAGTGTTGTAGATAAGAGCTTTGGTAGTAGAAATCCAGTTAAATGATGGCCATGTGACCTTAGGCAAATTGTTGTCTTAGCATAAGTTTCATCATCTGTAAAATGGAGCTACAAATACTTAAAGGGCTCTTAAGAATATTGAATGCAATAATGTTTGAAAACTTCCTTAGCATTTTACAATGTCTGGCACATAGTAAGAACTAAATGGTAGCTCTTTTGTTAAAAAATTAAAATTTCAACAGAGAATAAAATTAAGTGCCCATGAACATGTGTAAGCTCAGGCAAAGATAAATGCATGCAGGTATATTTTATTGTTTAAAGTCTTATTATGTTTCACATGTGAATAACAACAATAAAAATACATAATAAATAGTAGCTTAGACCTTAGTTGATTATCATAGTGATGTCTTTGAAGTTTTATTGCCAATAAAGACATATTTAGGTTTACTATAATATAAACTCCTTCAAGGCAGGGATTTTTGTTTGTTTTGTTCACAGCTGTATTCAAGCCCCAGTAGTTTTTACTCTTCAAAACTTTTCACTGTGAATTTTCAACTAGAAAGCCTTTCTCATTTGAGTTTTATATGTTTTTTTTTTTTACCTTATTCAGATGAAGGAGCTTTCAACTATCTTTCTGAAAGATAAGAATTGTTAAAATGGTTTTGATGATCACTAAGTGCTATTAATCAGTCTCTAAGTCATTGAGATGTAATTATGAGGATTGGTGTTATTTTAACCTTCTGATATTAAATGTTTTAGTGAGAAATTTGTTCTCAATAGCTATTTGAAATAAGATTCCTGAAATAAGATTTGAAAATACCAGCAAACCAAGTTGCTAACAACAATTAAGATGTTATCTTTCAATATAGTGCTAACTGAGCCAATCAGAAAATGGAAGAAAACCTTTTTGTGGAGTATTGGGATCTTATTCTCAGATGAGACATAGTTCAACTTGTGTATGGCATTACTTAAATTTTTTTTAAATATATGGCTCTAATGACAAAAGTTAATTGTTAAAAAATTTACTATACCATAATGACCTTAGGACATTATTGTCAAAAACTTCTATGTAGTATTGGTCTCTGCATTTATTCTTAAGACTTGTTTGTTTTTAATGATTTATGGAGGACCTCAATGTATCTTTGTTGGTGAATGCCCCATCTTATATGTAGGAATACTTGAGTACCTGTCTTTACAGGTCATTCTAGCTTGTTTTCACTTAAAAAAATTATCGTTCACATCTGCTGAGTATTTGATGTTCTGAAGCTAATAAAAACATACATTGTAATCCTTCGATTGTTTATAAGTCATACATGAATCTATTAGACTGGCTTAGAATATGATTTTATCATGTTGAATCATTAAAACAGGAAACTTTGGTTTGATTTTTGCTCAGTTTTAAAGAAATTTAGTGACTATATCTTTGCTTATCAGAATAAAGTTTTATTTGATGGGAGAGGCTTTTTATTTTGGTATGTAATTAGTATATATTTTCATTGGTTAGAGTGAATTCAGACTATCCATTTTTATCTTAAATAAAAGACCAGATTTGTTCAAAGGTATCTCTACCTTTGCCTGTTATTCTTCTGCCTACTTTGAGGATTTATTATAGAAGATGAGATAAAGGAGTCTTTTCAGCTTCTACCTAGAGTATTTCAAAAACAAGTAAAAGTTTATTAAATTATGGGTTTTAAGTGAAATTACTGTTTAAAATTTCTATTTTAGGATAGTGGAGATTATCCACTTACCATGGCTGGTCCTCAGTGGAAGAAGTTCAAATCCAGTTTCTGTGAATTCATTGGCGTATTAGTACGGCAATGTCAATATAGTATCATATACGATGAGTACATGATGGATACAGTCATTTCACTTCTTACAGGATTGTCTGACTCACAAGTCAGAGCATTTCGACATACAAGCACCCTGGCAGGTCAGTATTTAGAAATCTTTTTGTGCATTTTCTTAGGTTAGAGATGAAAATGGTTTTCATTAAAAGGAATGACATAATGGTGACAAATTAATTTTATTTATTAAGCAGCCCCTAAGAGGACATTTTCCCCTTTCCTCCAACTCCCATGAATTATGGAGAATGGAATGATAGTTTGGTTCACTGAAGACATACTATAATTTTCTTGTGTTAAACCTACTTGATTCCTATCCACCTCTTCTCCCTTTCTGTGGCATAGTAATCTGTTGGGTCTTAAAATATGTTTTATCAGGGAAGGTATCAACATCAAATTTGGGGGGCAGTGATTTTGGATATTTAGTTCTAAATGACCTGTGTGCATAGTCACTAGTAGCATACTCCCTCCCAGTAAGATTGTCCCTATAGGATGATGCTTACTTAACCACATCAAAAAAGTTGGTTTTTCTGATGCTTCTGAGTAACTTGAGGCTGAATCAATTTCTCTGATTTTTATATGAAATAAGTTACATTTTTAAGGCTCACATGATTAATTCTAGAACAGTGATTTTTGCTGTTGATGTTGATAAAATGTCCCGGTTTCTCTTTTGTGCTAAAGGTAAAATTGTTCATATACTATTATTGAAAATGTGCCTTTTGATTTGAGTATGAGTAAATTGACCAGGCACTAATTGTTAACTATTCTGTGCATTAATGATAGAATATTTTGATTTCTACAATTTTTCATTCTCTAAATGTGGGGATATTTTTCCTGTAGAGTATTTCCCTAAAGAATTAAAGCTGTGATTAAAGATTTTCTTTTGCTCAGCCCTCCATTAAAAAAATGCAGACAATCTCCCTGTAGGTTTTTAGACTTGAGGTCACAAATTAAGAATGTGATTGATCTGTGTACTTAGGTAGCTTTGATGTTAAGAACTTGAATGGTTAAAGTAAATAAAAAACACATATAATGGGCAAGGTGAGTAATTTTAGATCAGAATGAGAAAATGGTTTGCTGAGGGTATACAATAGCTCAGAGCAGAAGATTGGGAATCTCTTTTAAAGAATGCTGCTACTGCTGCTGCTAAGTCACTTCCATCGTGTCCGACTCTGTACAACCCCATAGGCGGCAGCCCACCAGGCTCCCCCGTCCCTGGGATTCTCCAGGCAAGAACACTGGAGTGGGTTGCCATTGCCTTCTCCAATACATGAAAGTGAAAAATGAAAGTGAAGTTGCTCAGTCATGTCTGACTCTTAGCGACCCCATGGGCTGCAGCCTACCAGGCTCCTGTGTCCATGGGATTTTCCAGGCAAGAGTGCTGGAGTGGGGTGCCATTGCCTTCTCCATTTAAAGAGAGCTAGTAGCCACAAATTAAGGTTTAGTTTTGTGGTGGTCTGTCATGCAGTGAATCAGGCTTGAGAAGTAGTCTGACCTAAGCTAAAAAAAAAAGCATAATATGTTCAGATATTTCAATTAATAAGTTTGAAATCACAGGCAGTGAGTCTTGTCTCAGTAGCAAAAGTTCAATAACAGAAGGTGGAGCTCTGGAGAAACTCTGATACAAAGCACTTTATTGAGTGACATTTTACTCTGTACTTTTGACTTTTTATCTTGATCTGTCTTTCATAATTGCATCATTGTCTTTATGATGATATATAATAAGAGTAAAATTAAAGGAAATCAAATACTGATAAAACTCCAACATTTCTACACACTGTACTTTGATAAAAAGCACTTACGTTCCCTCCCCCTTTGGTTACTGGATAGCTAAATGACTGCTGTATTAGTCAAAATTTATTTAGAAGGTAAATCATGATCTCTTGAAAAGGTCATTGTAGGAGACCTATCACTGAATAGTGAGCATAGTCTAGAGTAATATTATCTAGTTTTGCATCTTGTTTTAACTATGTATATGAACTGTGTAGTTTGAGGCAGATTTCTTAAGCTCCCTGAACCTCAGATTCTTCATGAATGAAATGAGGATAATACTTAACTTTGAGGATTAGGAGTTAATCCGAGAAATACTTAACATAAGTAACTGACTGACATATAGTAAGTATTCGATACACATTAGCTGCTGTTGTACTATTGTTGTCATTTGTGGCAGCTGTATTTTTCTATTAGAAGTGGAACAGCCCATCTTGTTTTTAATGTTTCTTAAGTAGATCATAACTTGTAAATTTTTCTGTGAGACTAATTGCAACATTTTCCATTTAAAAATAGCTATGAAGTTGATGACAGCTTTGGTGAATGTGGCACTGAATCTTAGCATTAATATGGATAATACACAAAGACAGTATGAGGCAGAACGGAATAAGATGATTGGAAAACGAGCCAATGAGAGGCTAGAACTCCTGCTACAGAAGCGGAAAGAGGTACACCCTTGTATTGAATATTTAAGCTGTTAATCTGTGACCAACTTAGTCACCATTAATTATGATATATAACTTTGCTAGTTCATCAGATAAAAGTTTTTGAAAAATTTAATATGTTTAAAGTTGTTTATACAGCTAACATTTTTATTGACTGTCCATGCCAAGAGTACCTTCTGTATATATTTCCTTTCTGTGTGGACTAGGATTAAGAGTTGAATGCTTCAAGTAAGGAGTCCTGGGCCAGTCTGACAAGTTGTCTTATGCTTTATTGTTATTCATGTCTACTGTGAAAACCTATCTCCTAACTCTACCCTCAATTTATTGTCGGGATCAAATGAGGTTTCACTTATATAAAATCCCTTTGAAAAATAGGGATAGCTATTTATGGTGTCATAATCTGTGTTTTTGGGGTGTGTGTGTGTGTGTGTGTGTGTGTGTGTGTGTGTGTAGTGTAAGAGACCCTTGAATAACATTAATGACTGACCACCAAATTCAACTTTGAATGAAGAAAATGTTTTTTCAGTTTTATGCTAATAAAATCTTTTGATATTGGTTTTTTTTTTTTTTTTTGGCCATGCCATGCAGCTTGTGGGCTCTTAGTTTTCTGACAAGGATTGAACCCAGGCCCCAGCAGTAACAGTGCTGAGTACTAACTACTGTACCACTAGGGGATTCCCTCGATGTTGTGTTTTTAATTTAAATTCCTTCTTCATTGGTAATATAATATTTTGCTATCTGATATTGGAAATGTTTATTTTTATTTTGAATAGGCAAAGTCTGATGTTTCAAAAACATTGCTAATGTAGTTGAGCTAAAATATTTGCCATGGGATATTTGGCATAGTATTCAATAAATTACTTGATTCTGACATTTTGTGGGGGGGATTGTTGCTGCTAAGTCACTTCAGTTGTGTCCGACTCTTTGAGACCCCATAGACGGCAGCCCACCAGGCTCCCCTGTCCCTGGGATTCTCCAGGCAAGAACACTGGAGTGGGCTGCCATTTCCTTCTCCAATGCATGAAAGTGAAAAGTGAAAGTGAAGTCGCTCAGTCATGTCTGACTCCTAGCGACCCCATGGACTGCAGCCTACCAGGCTCCTCCGTCCATGGGATTTGCCAGGCAAGAATACTGGAGTGGGTGATTGTAGTAACTATAATTTAAAAGTTGTTTTTTTCTGAGATAGCCAATAACTTTAAAAAATGCCCCTAGCCCAAGAAAAGCCAGAAAAATCTTGCCCACATTTCCCCCATGCCTAAATCCCTCTTCTTTTTCATAAACATTTGAACCATGAACAACATATGTTTGAACTGTGCAGATCCATTTACACATGGATTTTTTTTTCAGTAATAAATATTATAGTTCTTATATGACCCATGGTTGGTTGAATCTTTGGTTGTGAAACATTGTATGTGCAGAAACCATGGATACAGTGAAACAGAGGGCCACCTATAAGTTTTACTTAGATTTTCAACTGTGTAGAGGGTCAGCAACCCTAACCCCTGCATTGTTCAAGGATTAACTGTAGTTGAAATGAAGAATTGACCTTTATGCCCTTTAATTTAGTTAATAAATTGTATTGGATGCTTTAGTAGCTGAACATAATGTACAAAATTATGGCCTTATTCTGAACATAGCATGAATGGATTTAAAAGGGTTTTGAGTTCAAAATTCTTCTATCATGTAAGATATTAATACTTCTAGGTTAGGTTAAGTTTTTAAACATATTGAAAGCCCTCCTGTGCCTTTGATTGTGCTAATGAATACAAGTGCATGCCCTGTTAGCATTATTTGGAAATGTGAGATTATACTCGTGAAAAGAAAAAGTGTCTTACGGATTTGAGAAAACACAGAACATAATTCTGAAAGCTAATTGATACTTAAGAGTGTGAAAGATTTTTCTTGTAATTCTGAAGCTCTGAATCAATTTTCTTTTAACTCTAAAGCTCTGAATTGAAAATATATGGAAGTAAATAAGTCATCCAAGATTTGAAATGCTTAGTTGATTATTTCAAGTGAGCCTTGTTTCCCTCAAAAATATTTAGCAAGAAGACAAATTTTTTGCCAAGTTATTTTACTCACATTTTTGTGTTCTTTGATCAGGCAGTAGATAACATGAGTTAATTTTCAGATGCTAAAGAACAAGATAATGAAGCATTGTTCTTTTTTGATATGAATATATATGTTATTTAATAGATAAGTAGTATAATAAAATGGGCTTCCCTGGTGGCTCAGAGGATAAAGCGTCTGCCTCCAATGTAGGAGACCCAGGTTCGATCCCTGGGTCAGAAAGATCTCCTGGAGAAGGAAATGGTAACCCACTCCAGTATTCTTGCCTGGAGAATCCTATGGACGGAGAAGCCTGGTAGGCTACAGTCCACGGGGTCGCAAAGAGTCAGACACAACTGAGCAACTTCACTATACTAACAAATGTAATAAACTACTTAAAAGATTTCTTTACATACATTTATACAATAGAAATATGTGACTATCTGAAAAAATTAGTCAACCAGCTAAACATTAGCAGTGACATTAACAACAATGTACAAATATTCCAGGTGTCAAGGGAGTTTAGCTACCTTTTATGCAACAGCTTTTAGTTTTTCTATGTGGACACTTTTCATTTAGTGAAATAAAAAATTGCATGAAAATATCAAAACTCTGGAGAAACCTACATTTGTGTTTATACCAACTTTTACATGTTCTTTTGGTTGTTTTCTATTACAATTGCAAAGCAATGATGTGTTCTTTTCAGCTTCAAGAAAATCAAGATGAAATAGAAAATATGATGAATGCAATATTTAAGGGAGTGTTTGTACATAGATACCGGTAAGTCAGGACAGTTTTTTATATGTAATTTTATTCTCTTCAAGTTTGGTTATTTAGTGGTTTAAGCAATATAAATTTAGTGGTAACAGTGTTAAGAGTAAGATCAGTGTTAGAATGTAAGGTCTTCCACTGATTGGGACACTCTAGGCAAGTTACTTAACTGCTCTGAACTTTATTTCTATCTGAAAAATGGAGGAATGTTGTGCTCAACTTGTAGATGCCCAGAAAATGGAAGCTACTACTGTTACTAGAAGTGAGGGTACAGAACACTTAATTGCTTTTGTATGTACTGTGTTAGCAGAGACTGTACATTTTGATTCCTGATTCTTTGCTCTTCGATTTGAATATCAGTAGGAAAATTTGAGTAGATTTAAGTGAGTTGTTGCCCTTATTTTGAATGAGCAGAGGAAAGAAATAGGTAGTCTTACCACCATTTCTGCGGTAACCTGTTCTTTAAATATTGGTGGCATTTTTCTTTAACTTTGTCATTTCTTAATTTGGCAGTTACTAAATCAGGTTAATACTTCCTTTGTAATACCCTTTTGTCCATTCTTACCTTTTTATTTCTACTGTCACCATTACCTTAGTCTGTTCCTTCATCATTCTAGAGATTACTGCAGTTGTCTTAAAATGTTCTTTTGTTAAGTCATTTCCTCTACTCAAAAGTGTTGAATGACTTACCAGTACCTACATGATGAATTCAGAATAATTTAGTATGATGTTCAAATCCAAATTGAGCTTGGCCTCAATATTAGGTGTAACTAATTCTCACCTGGAAAATATGCTGTAACCAGACTAAAGTTCCGACTGTCTTCTGAATACACCATGCCCAGCAGGTGTGAATAAAGGCTGGGTTATGACATGATAGAGAAGGTGGGAGTTGGATTTTGTTTGTAGGTTTATTTAACTTTAAATATTTATTTGGTGATAATTGTACTTTGACAACTAGACTGTAAGCTTTTGGCATTTAGGGGCCATGCTTCAATTCTTCTTGTAAACCCCCAGTAATACTTAAGTAGTGGTATGTTCATAGTAGGTACCAAGTATTGGTGTTGCATAAAGAATCCACAAGTCCTGTGGTATACTGACACTAATATGCATGATTTTCTTTCTTCATGCAGTGATGCAATAGCTGAAATCCGAGCTATTTGCATTGAAGAAATTGGCATTTGGATGAAAATGTATAGTGATGCCTTTCTTAATGACAGTTATTTAAAATATGTTGGTTGGACTATGCATGATAAGGTAAGATATATATAGTGCTTTTCTTTCTACACATAAGCATAGCTATGTGCTACTCTCATTCATAGTGAATTATCTGCGTATACGTGTAACTGGGAGCACATTCCTATAGGCTTCTCTCCTTTATTCTTTTCTATCTGTTCATGAAAATATGGCCTCTATCACATAAAGTACCCTAGATTTTTGAATCTTGGGCGCTGATTTAGCCTTTGATCATGAAATAATTTTTGTACTGAAACAACGGGATCATGTAGGTGATGGTGGTAGTGGTAAGACATTTCTTAAGAATAGTGAGAAGAATTCTTACTCTGTTAATATATAAGTGCTACATATATACATATACTTAAATTTCTTTAATTTTGATTCTCTTGATAAACATGTATCTTAGCCAGATTATAAACTACCACTTGGCCTCTGACCTTTTTAATTTTTTTTTATTAATCTGCCTTTCCCTTAGGCTGTCTCTTCACCTAGCCTTGATCTTTGTATATATCCCTTACCAATATTATTTTCTATAAAGGAAAACTTACTGTGAAATATGCTACTGTCATCTTGCACAATAACATTGCTCTGAACAAATTTTCAAAATATTTTCATTTGACCTATAGTAATAGTAATCCAGAGGTATTTAGTCATAAACATTAGTATTGATTCCTATTTTTGCATTGTCAAGGATGAGAGTTTCTGAAGAAATACCATAGTATAGAACGTATTTAAAGTAGAAGATATGGTATATATCTTGTGTGCTCAGGTTGAAAATATGCAAAGTTTTAATGCATTTTCTCCTCTCATTTAACTCAGCAAGGTGAGGTAAGACTCAAATGTCTCACTGCTCTACAAGGGCTTTATTATAACAAGGAACTTAATTCCAAACTGGAGCTATTTACCAGTCGGTTCAAGGTTAGTATTACTCTAAGTATTTACCATTTACCTGTTGTTTTCAAGTATTTTTCTCTTGGTTTCCCTTTAAGAATATTTTCTTTTTTTTGCCCTTAGGATAGAATTGTTTCTATGACCCTTGACAAAGAATATGATGTTGCAGTACAAGCAATAAAATTACTCACTCTTGTTTTACAGTAAGTATGTATTTACTGCATATTGCTAATGTCTACATATCTTAAAAATACAGTAGCATACTTGGTTTAAATTTATCTATGTCTAAATTTCAATAACTTGGAGTTTTACAGCAAGAAGTTTAGTTTTCTCATGTAAAGTTGAGAAGATAGGAAGAGAGGACCATTGAACTAGTACATTCTAACTGAGCTGGGAATCCATGTGTTTGCATTCTTGACTAGTTTTCTTTCAATTTTACTGTCTTTAGATGCTCTTGAAATTAAGTCAAACACTCGAGTGTGTTAAATATGTGTCTTGTATTTTGTCACACTTTTAGAAATTAGTATTTACTGAAACTTCTCTGTGAACAATCTGAATTTAAAACATATGTTAAAATGTAGGATTGATGCAATTCACTTTTCCCCTTTTTAAAAAGATTGTGGTGATATATGTAATGTAAGATTTACCATTTAAACATATTTCAGTGTACAGATCAGTGGAATTAAGTACATTCATATTGTTGTGCAGCCATCATCACCATTATCCATCTCCAGAGTGTTTTTATCATTTCATACTGATACTCTGTAAAGGACTGCACAGTATGATTTTGCATCATATTGTCTACTTTTCATCTCTGAATTTGACTGTTTTAGGTACCTCATATATGTGGAAGTATGTAATATTTGGCCTTTTATATTAGGCGTGTTTTACTTAGCATGATGTCTTCAGGGTTCATCCATGTTGCTATGTATCAGAATTTCATTCCTTTTGACATTCAGTATACCACATTTTATATATTCATCCATCGGTGGATATTTAGGTTGTTAACATGATCCAGATAGTTGCTAAGGGCTTTTTATTTATTTATTTTTATTTTATATTGGGGTATAGCCGTTTAACGAATGATACTGTGATAGTTTCAGGTGAACAGGGAAGGGATTCAGCCATACATACACATGTATCCCCCCCCCCCCCCCCATCCAGGCTGCCACATAACACTGAGCAGAGTTCCCTCTGCTATATAGTAGGTCTTTGTTGGTTATCCATTTTAAATACAGAAGTGTGTACATGTTTATCCTGAATTGCCTGTCACAAAGGGCTTTTTAACAGCATTCTAATTCTGATACTCATATGAGAAAGTCATCGTGTAAGAGTAGCCAGCAAAATTCTGATAAAAACTAATTAGAGATGACTGCCCGCTATGATTTTAAGTCAAAATTATAAAACAACATTGACTTTATTATTACTAATTTTTAAAAATTGAAGTATAATTGATTTATTATATTGTGTTAGTTTCAGGTGTACAGCAAAGTGATTCAGTTATACATTTATGTAGTAGTTCCTTGCTGGTTATCTGCTTTATATATATCAGTGTGTATGCGTTAATCCCCAAATCCTATTTTATCTCTCCCTCTCCTCACCCTAGTAACTTTTAAGTTTTGGTACTGGTGTGTAAACAGACAGAAATGAGTGACACAGAATAAAGAATAGAGACAAACTTAAATGTATCTAGGAACCTAGTGTAGGGTAAGGGTGGTTTTATATCAAAATAAATGATGTTATGACACTTAGGTTCTATTTGGGGGAAAATTAAATTGGATTCATATTTCATTCCTTATACAGAAATAATTTCAGGATGGATGAAATGTCTAAATGTAAATAAATGAAATCATTGAAAGTGTTAGATGAAAACTGAGGAGAAGATTAAACATTTTAATTGTAAACTGGCAGTGTCTTTCTGAGAATGGCATAAAACCTAGACATTAAAAAAATTACTGAATTTAACTACATAAAAAACTACAAATATGTATATGCCATAATGTAAACTCAGAAAACAAATGACAGACTGGGCAGAAGATTTGCACTGTAGGAGTCACTTTCAATAAATCAGTAAAAAGAACAGAAACCCAGCAGTAAAAGAGTCAAAAGTTAGGAACCATGTCACTGACAGAAATAAAAAATTAAACATGCAAAAAGATGTTTGGTCATACTTAGAGACATGTATATTAAAATGAGACTTTTTTTAACCTACTTTTTTTCAAGGATTAATGTGTTTGGTAATACACTAATTGCATAAGGCTGTGCAGAAACAAACCCATAAACTTTATTGATGGGACTATAAACTAGGATAGCCTCTTTGGAGAAAAGTGTGAAAGTGAAGTCGCTCAGTCGTGTCCGACTCTTTGTGACCCCATGGACTGTAGCCTACCAGGCTCCTCCGTCCATGGAATTTTCCAGGCAAGAGTACTGGAGTGGGTTGTCATTTCCTTCTCCAGGGGATTTTCCTGACACAGGGATTGAACCCGGGTCTCCCGCATTGCAGGCAGATGCTTTACCATCTGAGCCACCTGGGAAGTCCTGGTGAAAAAAGCTTGGTGGTATCCAAAATTTAAAATGTTCTCATTCTCTAACATAATACTGTTTGTAATAGAATATTGGAAATATTCTAGATGATTATCAATAGAGGAAGAATTAAGTTAATATATGACAGCTAATACAAGCTCCTTATAGGGGTTATCTCATTTAATGCAGCAGTCCTGTGTGAGGAGTGTGGTTGTCAATCCCATTTATATGAAATGGACTACATTACAGTTATTAAAAAGAAGGTAGCTCTACCTCCTAATTTAAATTTGTAGGTTGAGATTAACCCTGTTATATATAAAATAGATAATCCAAAAGGACCTACTGTATAGTACAGGGAACTTTGCTCAGTACTCGGTAATAACCTTTATGGGAAAAAGAATCTGAAAAAGAATAAATATGTGTGTATGTATAACTAAATCATGTTGCTGCACACTTGAAACTAATGTAACATACATAGTAAATCAACTATATTCCAATATGAAATAAAAATTAGAAGTCAGAAAAAAAAGAAGGTAGCTCTATATATGCACTGACGTTTTCTGAGAATTCACTTAATGGGGGGGGATTTTGAGCAGTCTTAACCATTGCATTTTTCTTTGGGTTTAAAAATTATGAATTATTATATATGTATTTGTTATAAAACTGTCCTGAATTAAATAAGAAAATAGTAGTACTCTACTTAATTTCTATAGCTTCTCCCCTCTTCCTCTGTAATACCATGTGGACGCCTTTTTTTGTTGATTCAGCCATGTATATACCTAATAACTGAAACTTTCAGGAACATTCCTTATGGCTTAAAATTAGTGAACTACCTCAAATTTGCTGTAGTTTGATTTGATTCAGTATGTGTGTGTATTTATTTATGTGTAGTTATAAAATGGCAAAAAGCATGTTAGGGGGAAAGAGGTGCCAGAGGCCAGAACTTCAAACGCAGGGTCTTGGTTTGGAAAACCCAGCAAGGTTTACCCTGGTTCTGTGGTTGATGGGCCTAATAATAACTTTGATTTATCAAGATTTGTTATGTTTACTTTCTTCTCTTAAAGTAAGATCAATAAAACAAGCACTATATTTTAGTGAGTTTTTTTTAAATGATAAATTGTAATTAAACATCTTTGGCACTTAAATTTTATTATTTGGAAAACTTCTTTTGCATTGTTTTATATGATGTTTAGTACATGGTGAATGAAATATTATTCTTCATCATTGTGAGGTAACTGGAGTGTTAGTATATTTTAATGTTGCAAAATTGTATCCTTAATATTACCATGAAATACATGCAAAGTGTTTTCTTTGATTATTAACTAAGCTCCAAGTGGTTCAAATGGTAAAGAATCTGCCTGCCAATGTAGGAGACAGAGGCAAAACACGCCAGTTCAATCCCTGGGTGGGAAAGATCCCCTGGAGAAGGGCTTGGCAACCCACTCTAGTATTCTTGCCTGGAGAATCCCATGGACAGAGGAGCCTGGCAGGCTACAGTCCATGAGATTTCAGAGTGGGACACGACTGAGGACACACGCACACACTGAGTGTGCCACTACTTTATTTTCTACGTTAGTTTATATTATTTTGTCTTCATTTCCCTTTAGCACACTTGTCATGTGGTTATTTCTCTTACTATATATTTCTTTATGCCCAATATTCACTCTAATTTTAGGTCTGATCTTGGGTGTTCACAAAATACTCAGCTTTTTTGTCAGAGGATGCTTTTACTGATAGATGATAATCAAGTGCTTTTACTAATAGATGATAATCAAGTAAGATTGATTTCTTCTTGAAACAACTTCTTAATGACCTTTTTTTAAAAACAAGTTTAAAAGTGAAAATACTATTTTTTAATGTATGAGTATGAATTTTTGTACCAGTAAACTTAAAATTACAGCATTGTTTTGAAAACTGCTAATGCTTATTTGTTTTTAGGAGTAGTGAAGAAGTTCTTACTGCAGAAGATTGTGAAAATGTCTATCATCTGGTTTATTCAGCTCATCGGCCAGTAGCAGTAGCAGCTGGAGAATTTCTGTACAAAAAGTAAATCTGCATTTCTATTGTTCATTTTCTAAAGTCACTTTAATGACAGTAATTTATTGTGTTATAAAATATATATAAATATGACTTATTAATTTATTCAGTATAGGTCTTAAGCCTATTTTTATGTATTTTAAAGTATTTTTGAATATAATAAAAGTACTTTGATAACAGTTTGATATAAGAACCACAAGAATCCTTTACTCTCTTCACATTTATATTGCTATTTAACACTTCAGATTAGGTAGTAGCAGTGTGAATATCTGATCACCGAAAATATTCAGCAGATATCATGTAGTAATTTTAAAGAAAACAGAAACATGTAGACTAAACTATATTTTTGTAAGATTTTATTAAAATGCTCATTTGAGGTGACACGTTTATTAAGAGTACATGATACAAAGTATTTATGCTACAATTTTTTATTCATTGTTATCCAGTGATAACTTTTTTGTTGTTTATAAGAATGACCATGATATCCGTAGAAAACGGCCACTAAGTTCAGACTTGGGATAATTGTACAGGAGGGATAGGAGGAAAAGATATGTCATTTTTAAGGAGAAGAATATTTATAATATATTTATGTGCATAAATGGTATAGGTTAGTTATTGTGATACTTTTGTAAAAAGAAATGATTACATAACATGCAGTAAGATTTTCAAAAAGAAATCATTCAGAAACATTTAGAAGTACCATCAAGTGTGAGAATGGAAAAGGTTTACTTGGGTATAGTGTTGGACAGTACTGTACCTACCCAGCTCCGATTTATTCCTCTGTTAGTTGCTTAAAGATGGAATCCAGACAGGTTTTTTTAATTTCTTAATTAAGAAATATTTTTATTTTGTTTTAAAAGTATTTTGCATTGATCTTAGGCTCTTCAGTCGTCGAGATCCAGAGGAAGATGGAATGATGAAAAGAAGGGGACGACAGGGTCCAAATGCCAACCTTGTTAAGACATTGGTTTTTTTCTTTCTGGAAAGTGAGGTTAGTTGATGTTGTTCATTTTATACTTCTGTTCAAAACAATTCGGAGATGAGGTTAAAATGATGTAAATCTTAAAATCTTCCAAATATCACAGTAAGTGTTGGATAACATAGAGTTCTACCAATTTATGTTAGTAAGATACTCAAATAATATGATTTATATGTAATGCTAAGAGCATAAATTTTGGAGCTAGAAAGACCTGATTACCAGTTTGACTTCTCTACTTCATATTTATATAACCTTGATTCAGTTACTTAACCTTTCTTAAGCCCATTTTCCTTCTAAATGTGTGGATAACAATTTCTTAGATAACACTGAGATAACCCATATAAAACTGTTAGCACAGATCTAACATTTTGTTAGTTTTCAATATTTGGTACCTGTGATGATGATTGTTGTTGTTTTCTAGTATAGAAAAATACAGTTGGTTTTTGCATATTGACCTCTTACTGCAGTTTTGCTAAATTCACTTTTAAAGTAAGTTTTTATTAAAATTCTTAGGATTTTCTGTAATATGCAATCAAGTCATTTTCAAGTAGTGATAATTTTACTTTTTCCATTCCTACATTCTTGCCATTTGTTTCCCCAGGCTTATTGTAACGGCTAGGACATTCAGTAGAATGTTGAATAGAAGTGGTAAGAGAGGATAGATTTGGATTGTTCCTGATCTTAAGGGAAAAGCATCCAGTATTTCAGCATTAATTATGTTGTTAGTTACAGGTGTTGTGTAGCTGCTTATTATATTGAGGATGTTTCCTCCTATCCCTTCTTTTGCTGAGAAGTTTTTTAAAAATTTTATTGAAACATAATTGATTCAGCAGAGTGAATCAATTTATATACACTGACACACATACATACTTTTCACATTTTTTTCGTTATGGTTTATCAAAGGTTATTAAATATATTTCCCTGTGCTGTACTAAAACCTTCTTTTTTACCTCTTATATATAATGGCTTACATCTGCTAATCCCAAGCACCAAGTTCTTTTCTTCCCCACCTCTTCTCTGCCTTGGCAACCACAAGTCTATTCTCTATGTCTGTAAGTCTGTTTTTGTTTTGTAGATAAGTTTGTATCATATTTTAGATTCTACATATAAGTGATACCGTGTGGTATTTGTCTTTTTCTTTCTGACTTTGCTTAGTATGCTAATCTCTAGGTCCATCCATGTTGTTGCAAATGGCATTATTTTATTATCTTAACAACTGAACTGCTGGGGAAGTCCCTATACCCTTCCATTCATGTGTTGATGGACATTTAATTTGTTTCCATATCTTGCCAATTGAAAATAGTGCTGCTATGAACATAGGGCTGCATGCATCTTTTCAAATTATAGTTTTCTCTGGATATATGCCCAGGAGTGGGATTGCTGAATTATATGGCAACTCTATTTTTAGTTTTTTGAGGAACCTCCATACTGTTTTCCATATTGACTGCACCAATTTACATTTTTACCAACAGTGTAGGAGGGTTCCCTTTTCTCCACATCCTTTTCAGCCTTTTATTATTTGTAGACATGGCCATTCTGACCAGTGTGAGGTGGTACCTCATTGTAGTTTTGATTTGCATTTCTCAAATAATTAGCAATGATAAGCTTCTTTTTATGTGCCTATTGGCCATCTGTATGTTTTTGGAGAAATTTCTGTTTAGGTCTTCTGTCCATTTTTTGATTAGATTGTTTTATTGATATTGAGTTGTATGAGTTTTTGCATATTCTGTCAATTAAGCCCTTGTCCATCACATTGTTTACAAATGTTTTCTCCCGGTCATTAGGTTATTTTTTCATTTTGTTTATGCTTTCCTTTGCTGTGCAAAAGCTTATAAGTTTGAATAGGTTGCATTTGTTTGTTTTTATTTCTTTTGCCTTGAGAGGTTGACCTAAGAACACATTGCTATGATTTATGTCAGAGAATGTTTTCTTCTGGGAGTTTTATGTTGTCCTGTCTTATATTTAAGTCTTTAAGCCATTTTGAGTTTATTTCTGTGTGTGGTGAGAGGGTGTGTTCTAGCTTCTTTGGTTTACTTGAGGCTGTCCAGCTTTCCCAATACCACTTGCTGAAGAGACTGTCTTTTTTCCATTGTATATTCAATTCTCATTTGTCAAAGATTGATTGTCCATAAGTGTGTGGGTGCTGAGAATTTTTATCATGAGTGGATGTTGACTTCTGTCCAGTGCTTTTTCTTTATCCTTTATTGTATCTTTCATTACATTAATGTGGTGAATTATATTGATTGGTTTTTTGAATGTTGACTCAACCTTGCATTCCTAGGATAACCTAACCTCTACTTAGTTGTGATCTGTTATCCTTTTTACATATTGTTGGTTTCAGTTTACTGATTTTTTTGAGAATGTTTTCTCCATGTTCATGCAATGTGTTGGTATGTGTGTGTATTTTAAAGTATAATGTCTTTGATGGGTTTTGGTATCATGGTAATGTTTGTCTCCTAAAATGTGTTGGATAGCTGTAGGGCCCTTTAAAGCTTCACACACTGAAGAGAAATGATTTACTTATATAGTGAATTGATAAAGTGAAAGTGAAGTCACTCAGTTGTGTCCGACTTTGCGACCCCATGGACTGTAGCCTATCAGGCTCCTCCTTCCATGGGATTTTCCAGGCAAGAGTACTGGAGTTGATTGCCATTTCCTTCTCCCGGGGATCTTCCTGACCCAGGGATCGAACCCAGGTCTCCTGCATTGTAGGCAGATGCTTTTACCATCTAAGCCACCAGGGAAGTCAGTGAATTGATAAGTAATCATGTATTTTATGCTTTACATAATCATTACCACTCCCATTATGTTACAATATATTTGTAGTGTATTTTATAACTGAGAGTAGTTCACTTATGTAATACAGTTGCCACCCCCCCATCTGTGCACAGATTCAGCCAACAGGGGATTCAACCAATAGTGGATTGAAAATATATATTTTTTAATTCCAGAAGTTTGAAAAAGCCAAACTTGAATTTGCCATGTACTGTCAACTATTCACATAGTATTTGCATTGTATTATGTATTATAAGTTATCTAGAGTTGATTTAAAGTATATGAAAGGATGAGAATAGGTTATGTGTAAATATTATATCATTTTATATCATTGGGTTTCCTTTGTGGCTCAGCTGGTAAAGAATGCGCCTG
Source organism: Oryx dammah (assembly GCF_014754425.2). Lineage (NCBI taxonomy): Eukaryota > Metazoa > Chordata > Mammalia > Artiodactyla > Bovidae > Oryx > Oryx dammah. Next base: position 31,735,383 of record NW_024070207.1, on the reverse strand, counting down.
CAGTGTGTGAGACCTGGGTTCGATCCTTAGGTTGGGAAGATCCCCTGAAGAAGGGAAAGGTTACCCACTCCAGTATTCTGGCCTGTCTGCAAAGAGGCAGATACGACTGAGTGACTTTCACTTCCACTTCACTTTATACCATTAACTTGAGCATCCTTGGAAAATCTATGAGTGGTCTTGGAACTAGTCCCCCTCAGATACCAAGTTCTGTGGAACTGTACATATCATTATTTTATCATTGGCTCAGTCACATACTTGGAAATGTAAAAGACAACAATTTTGTGAAACAGGCAACATAGAAAATAATACAACTAGCAGTTATTAGTAAGGTCACAAGCAAGAATTTAAGTCAAGAACTTTCATTCGGTATAGCTCAGTGTACCCGAGGTCATCTAACTTAGTTAAATGATTATATCCAGGTGTTAATCCCCTGGTTGTACATCATGGAGCATTTAATCTTTATCTAAAGCTTGACTGCTGATACAAGCATTAGAAACAAAATTAGAGTGTCCTTTTAACAACTTAATTAAATTTTTAGTAATATGACAACAAGGAATTATCTCAGAAGTGAGGAACAAAACTAGGATTTAATGTCCAGTGAAACATAAACATTTTTCATTGTGAGGGCATTAACCCTGCAGCCACGGAATGCTTTATCCCATCAAATAAAAATGAGGTTTGTCAGGGAGCCTGGAACAGCCAAGTGGCAGTCTTGGATTTCCCATAGCCCTGACTGTTTGATTTACAGCTGTTGCTTACCCATTTTAAATTCCCCAATTTAGGAGTAGACTATTTGCCATGTTTTAAGGGCATCAGGATAGCAGTAGTTTGACAGGGAGGGGTTAATTTTGTAGAAGCAGAAGAACCTTTATCTACATGTACCATAATCTTCATAGAGAATGCTTACTTACTTTACCAAAATAACAAAAGATTTTAAAAACAAATATAAGTCACTTAAAGGCAAAGAAATTCACAATCTCTTGTCAAAAGCCATATTCTAAGAAAACTTTGTTCTCTTAACAAAGAGAGAAAACCAAATACCAGTTTGGTACCAGCTTCAGTTCAGTTCAGTTCAGTTGCTCAGTCGTGTCCGACTCTTTGTGACCGCATGAATCACAGCACTCCAGGCCTCCCTGTCCATCACCAACTCCCGGAGTTCACTCAGACTCACGTCCATCGAGTCAGTGATGCCATCCAGCCATCTCATCCTGTCGTTCCCTTCTCCTCCTGCCCCCAATCCCTCCCAGCATCAGAGTCTTTTCCAATGAGTCAACTCTTCGCATCAGGTGGCCAAAGTACTGGAGTTTCAGCTTCAGCATCATTCCTTCCAAAGAAATCCCAGGGTTGATCTCCTTCAGAATGGTATCGGCTTACTGTTAATAACAAAATTTGTTTATCTGGTTAATATTAGAAAAGTCTTTTCCATAAATTTTGATGAAGTAGCAGTATTCTTTCAAAGGCATTGGGGTGAAACCATTGAAGGCATGTTTAAAATCTGATTGTATTATAGTTGACAAAGCAATCTGGTCATTGGTGTGATGTGTAACACTTGAATATGATAACTAAAATTGTAATTGACAACATTTTATCAGGACATATCATATCTTTATGAATTCCACATAATTTCAGAATATATACAGTAGTAATATCAACCAGACAGTATAACCTGAGAAGATTTATCACCCCTCCAACAGTATTTCCCATGTAATTTAACATGTCAGATGAACCCAGGTATTTTAATACCTCTCTTTGGGATGTCTCAGGGGCCCTCTGAAGCATCCTAAAGCCAGCTAGAGGTCAAAATAACTTCATTAGAATTTAATTTTAGTAAGTTTTGCCAAAAATATCAACAGGATTTATAACCATTAAATAGTATATAGGTCATTGGTAAACAACCAAAGTTAGCACAAGATTAGCCAAAAGTTAACAAAAGATTTCAAAGGTAAACAGAACAGATTACTCCAGAGGTAAAGAAACTTAAAATCCATTATCAAAGGCAGTTCAGCATCTCAAGAAAACTTGTATTATATGCAAAACTCTTTTCTTGGGGTCCACTTTCCATAAACTCTCTCTCTCTTTTTCTTAATTACTTCATTTTTTTAGAAACAGCCACCTGTAAGTCAGACCTACTTTCTTTTTTCTTAATAAAATGTCATTTCATTTCTCATACCTTTTTTCTTTCTTTCTTTCTTTTTTTTTAACCTATTTCCCCTAACTGACCATGAACTGCCCTTAATATTAGCATTCTGTAGATTGGTGAACATAAGTAGCAGTTTTAATTTCTAAAAGCATTTGCTTTCTTATAGACAACATCTCAGGATGGCACCAAACATATTCATTAACAGTCCAAAATCTCTTCAGTTTCTCTGTAAGAGAAAGTTAGTGTTCAGTAATTAATGTTTCAAAATTTCATTTGGAAATGAAATGAATTTTGGAAAAATTTCAATAAATGTTTATCACTTAGTTTAGCACAAGCATAGAAATTCAAGTTACCCCTATCTGGAGAGACTATTTTAGACAGCCGTTCCTTAAGTATAATTATTCTTAATAGAGTTTGTCTAAAAGCTCTTGTTCCATTTCTGTTTTTCATTTTTTAAAAAAAAGTTTCTTCACTCGAGTTACTTTCCTTGTTGACAAATTTAGCTTGCATTAAACCTAGGCACAGTAAAAGTATTACACAATGTTGATGATTCAGACATGTCTTAATTAGATTTGCAAACAAGCATCAATACTAGATATTTAATATCGAATATGTCGCAGTTCACGTGAAGCTGAAATTCATTTAGGTTAATTTCTCTTGTAATTGATTTGTAAGCGCTTACTTTTCTTTAAGCCAGTTGAATTAGAGCTCATTTACAAACTAACCTCATATTATCCAAAAACAAAGACACACACTGAGACATAGATAAATCCAGACAGACAGACAGAGGATCTCCTAGTTTTCCACTTGAGATTTAAAATGTCTCTTTGACTCTTTTCTCTCTTTCCCTTTATTTATTTATTTTTTACTCTTGGCTTGAAATTTCCATTTGCCCAAAGCGGAGGTCTCAGGCAAATTGGGCTCTGTATTTCAAGGACATGGCGAAGGTTGTGTGCCATCCTAAATTGCTTCAGTCCTCTCAAACTCTTTGTGACCCCATGGACTGTAGCCTACCAGGGCTCCAGTTGTAAGTTAAATTCCTCTGCCCAGGGGAATCCTTGAGGGGATCTTCCAAACCTAGGGATTGAACCCATGTCTCTTGCATCTCCTGCATTAGCAGACAGATTCTTTACCACTAGTACCATCTGGAAAGCCCAGGCAAAGGTTAACTTCAAGCTTTTTTCTAGGCAGGCCTTTGTAAAAAGCTAGCTGTTTTTAATTGCATATGTAAAAAGAACTGGTTTTGCAGTTTCAAAGGAAAAAAAATAATTTTAACCAGTTTTCTCCAGAGTCTAAAGAATACCATGGCCATCCTGTGCCAAAAAAGTCATCTTGCCTTTCTGTTCAGTTCAGTTGAGTCTAACTCTTCGTGACCCCATGGACTACAGCACTCCAGGCCTCCCTGTCCATCACCAACTCCCCGAGTTTACTCAGACTCATGTCCATTGAGTCGGTGATGCCATCCAACCATCTCATCCTCTGTTGTCTGCTTCTCCTCCTGCCCTCAATCTTTCCCAGCATCAGGGTCTTTTCAAATGAGTCAGTTCTTCACATCAGGTGGCCAGAGTATTGGAGTTTCAGCTTCAGTATCAGTCCTTCCAGTGAATATTCAGGACTGATTTCCTTTAGGATGAATTGGTTGGATCTCCTTGAAGTACAAGGAATTCTCAAGAGTCTTCTCCATCACCACAATTCAAAAGCATCAATACTTTGGCACTCAGCTTTCTTTATAGTCCAATTCTCACATCCATACATGGCCCCTGGAAAAACCATAGGCTTGACTAGATGGACTTTATTGGCAAAGTAATGTCTCTGCTTTTGAATATGCTATCTAGGTTGGTCATAATTTTCCTTTCAAGGAGTAAGCGTCTTTTAATTTCATGGCTGCAATCACCATCTGCAGTGATTTTGGAGCCCCCAAAAATAAAAAAATAAAGTCTGACACTGTTTCCACTGTTTCCCCATCTATTTGCCATGAAGTGATGGGACCAGATGCCATGATCTTTGTTTTCTGAATGTTGAGCTTTAAGCCAACTTTTTCACTCTCCTGTTTCCCTTTTATCAAGAGGCTCTTGAGTTCTTTGCTTTCTGCCATAAGGGTGATGTCATCTGCGTATCTGAGGTTATTGATATTTCTCCCGGCAATCTTTTGTTTCTGTAGCCATAGTTTTATAGCTAAAATATTGACCAAGTAGTGCTCAAGTTGACTCTGGACAGGGCAGGAAAAAAAAATTGCTAAAGTTCAGGAGTGAAAGAAGTTGGGTTTCCCCTCCCCCCACTGATAGGTAGGAAAAGTTAGAAGGGGATTAGCTGATGGAGAGGGAGACAAAGGCAGATGGAGGGGTGTAAGGCAGCAACAGGGCAAAGAAAGGAGAAAGGAGAGTGGGGGACACTGGGAAAGCCGACTTAGTGACTTATTTAATCAACTAAAATACAATTTTGGCATTGTAACATGGACAGTCTTCCTCAAAAATCACATAATTCTTTTTCCAATTATGTCTAATTTCTCGTTAGACAATTTTAAGTTAAATTCATGTACCTTACGGTAGGGAGAGGACCATCCAGCCTTTCATCTAGCGCGACACATTCTTAACCTTTCTCAATCAGCACAAGCTGCAAAATTTAAGGTTCCAATTCTCACACAGTTCAGTGAATCCCATTCACTAGCTAACGAGCAATAAGGTGAATCTTCCAATATGGGAATAAAAACTTCATCAACCTTAATCTCTTTTTTCCCTTAAAGAGTGGCATTTTCTCTCACAAATCCTGCTAACAGTACCAATTAATGTTTTGCAGGAAGTTTACACTTTCATTTCAGGTTCAAAGGATTTGTTAACAAAATAAGTCACTCGTTATATACAAATAAATAGTACAGATATTTATGGAAGAATTACCTAGCTTACTTTCAATATACTAACATTAAAAGAAAAGAGAAATAGAAAGAGCAGAAAGTACATCACCAAATTGGGTTTTGACCAACATTCAGACTTAAATAGTGCTCGAAAGTCCCGTGTCACAGCACATCTGGAGGCCCAATTGGGAAAGGGTCCCAGGGAGTGCGTCCACTCCGTGGGTGAGACATCATACGGGATGACTGTTTTGAGTCAGGTAATAACTAAATGCATGCATATAATCTCTTCAAAAACAATTTTCATATTAATGATTATCATGAGAAATGGTAATACCTAACAGTGTTTACTTACACTTAGCAAGCTAAGGCAATTCTTCTCTTTCCTCTCTTCCACTTGACATTAAAAAACATTGTTGTTTGAGTTTGTGTATGGTGCCAACAAAGCTTCCATTCTTTTGATTAAGGCTAGTATGGTATTTGCATTGGAGAAGGAAATGGCAGCCCACTCCAGTGTTCTTGCCTGGAGAATCCCAGGGACGGGGGAGCCTGATGGGCTACCATCTATGGGGTCACACAGAGTCGGACACGACTGAAGCGACCTAGCAGTATGGTATTTCTCTAAGAGCACATTGTTCTTTTTAAATTTTAGTTACATGAGCATGCAGCATACCTTGTGGATAGCATGTGGGACTGTGCTACTGAGCTGCTCAAAGACTGGGAATGTATGAATAGCTTGTTGCTGGAGGAGCCACTTAGTGGAGAGGAAGGTAAGGATGTTTAATTATGGTATTTTTATTGTCTAGGTAATTTTGAAAACAGATTTTACTTATTCCAGTTTAGCATTAAAATAGTTGATTCAAAGTCTTTGGGTAATTTTATTTTCATACACATGAATATTAGAAAGGTATAGTTCCTGTCAATATTTACAACATTTTATTGTATTTTATTTTTTGGCATCTGTTCATATTTTCATTTCTCAAATTGTGGACTGGTGGTTTACAGATTTATAATGTTTAGTAAGTTTTAACTTGTTCTGATCCTTTTTGTGATATAGTAATAGGATTTTCTTTAGTACATTAGGTCAGATTCTGTCACAGGCACAAGAACTGTTATGTAATGATTATAAATGGCATATAGAGAAAAAAATAGGTTAACTCTTTCTGATTATTTTTTTCCCAGCGCTAACAGACAGACAAGAGAGTGCTCTGATTGAAATAATGCTTTGTACCATTAGACAAGCTGCTGAATGTCATCCTCCTGTGGGGAGAGGGACAGGAAAAAGGGTACGCCAACATATTTTCAGTGTTCTAAATTATATGTCTCTTTTTTAATATCTTTTTTTAAGTTCTTATTTGTAGCTATATAATCAAATTTTTTAATCTTAAATTTTATTTTTTAGGTGATCTTTGCTTATAAATATGTTAGAAGTAAATTTTAAAGCATTAGCAGTTTGGGAAGTCTGCATTCCTTCTATAAGATACTTTGTTAGTTTACTACAGTGATTGTCAGTCCCTGTAAAGATTGCTTGCGGTGCATCATTTTAGAATGGTGTATTTGTCCGTTTTGATTTATTTACAGATTTACTTTCTTTTAGCAAAAGTAAGAGCATCATTCATTAAAATGGGGGAAATTTCTGTTTCCTGGGACTAAATTTTAATGCATTGTTTCAAAGTTCGCATGTATTGTAGACTAACAGTTGCACAGGCTTTCAAACTTTGTGAAGCACAAAAATAATTTTTATATTGTGACCTAGTACACATCTATATATGTGTTTTTGTATATAAATGAGGCAGTTATATAAGTTACAATATTGCAACTTACATGATGCATTCAATTCTCTCTTTTTGTTGTTGTTGTTGTTGTTCTTTTTTAATTACTAGTAGTTAATTATATTGAATTCATAACCCATGGATCATGGCACAACTTACAGTTGACTGAAATCGTACTCACTTCCATGACTATATAAACTAATAAACTGTATTTTCTAGTTGCTTTTCTTTTCATCCAAAGTTAGGGTAGGTTAGTCTAATTTGGTATTGATTTTGTCTCTAGAGCTTTCAAAGTTTTTTAAAAAAATAATATGCAGGCTATTCTCTTTGTTACTTCTGGGTTTCAAGTTTTATAGTAGAAATTTTTGTATCCATCATTTAAAATGTCATTTTATTACTTATTTTGAATATTTAACCTTGAGCACCTAACAGTGTCAATGGGCTTATTAATAAATGCTTGGAAACTTTGTTGTGTTTCCTTAGGTGCTTACAGCAAAGGAGAAGAAGACCCAGTTGGATGACAGGACAAAAATCACTGAACTTTTTGCTGTGGCCCTTCCTCAGTTATTAGCTAAGGTAAGTTTGTGTTGGTATCAAGAGTGTTGTTAAGAAATTACAGGTTTTGTTTGGAAATGCCATACAGAATTTTCTACTTATCATAATATTTCCTTACCATTATTGTGATGTTTTTGACATGATTTTTTTTATTTCAAAGTACTCTATAGATGCTGAAAAGGTGACTAACTTGTTGCAGTTGCCACAGTACTTTGATTTGGAAATATATACCACTGGACGATTAGAAAAGGTAGGGTGTTTCTGTGTATAATAAACCTTGAAGAAAAATTGTTAATATGGTTCATCCCATCATATTGCTTATTTATATTTTTTGAAATATGTTTTTATAGCATTTAATATAAAGGAAGCCTATATATTGTATGCCTTACATATTTTAGATAAGTTGGATTTAGAGAATGGCATTAATGAGGTTTCCCTTTGATTCATGTTGATAGCAATACCCTCCTTCCTAGATGTTATGTTACTATGTCACTGACCATTTGTGGAGATTGGTGTAACTGGATAAGAACAATTGCAAAATGAAACAGCTAACATTCATTGAATGCATTTACTGTGTTCCAGGAGCATATATATTTATATGTATTAACATCTTACCAAAGCCCTGTGAGATAGATAATATTATTCCTGTTGAAGTAGGGGAAATAAGTTTGGGTGGGTTAGTGCATTTTTTGACTAGAAAAACTTAAAATGTGTGTGCTACTGTTGTAAAGTTACTGTTTTTGAAGCTTTTCACCCCAGTTGTGCAGTCATTTTATGCCTGTCATCATACATGCCTTAGTTTTAATGAAGAAACTTTGATTTTGCAGCATTTGGATGCCTTATTACGACAGATCCGGAATATTGTAGAGAAGCACACAGATACAGATGTTTTGGAAGCATGTTCTAAAACTTACCATGCACTCTGTAATGAAGAGTTCACAATTTTCAACAGAGTAGATATTTCAAGAAGTCAACTGATAGATGAGTTGGCAGATAAATTTAACCGGCTTCTTGAAGATTTTCTACAAGAGGTATGTATTACAAGTATTTAGTCAGTTGTCCCCCACTGTGGCCCCACCCACCCCTACCCTCTCCATAACCAGGTCAGTCACAGTCTTGGTGATAGTCCTTAGTAGTATGTTGAAAAGACATTCAGACTTGCTGTTCTATGATTCTGTTTTTTCTCCACCAAGAAAGGGAGGTGGCAAGAATCTGTAACTTCCAGACTTGCTGTTCTATGATTCTGTTTTTTCTCCACCAAGAAAGGGAGGTGGCAAGAATCTGTAACTTAAGAGATGGTGAAAGCAAAATTAACACCTTTCCCTTTTTTTTAATTTAAAGAAATGATCTGGAAAGTTTTCCAGGGTTTAGTTGAACAGGAGGCTGTTAGGGAACAGGGAACAGAAAAGTTGAGCTAGATTGTTTCCATGTAACCTCAAAAATTGGGTTATTTCTTAATGGTTTGGAAGTTGATTTATTTATGATCTTTGATATTATAAAGCCTTGGTAAATTACAGAAACTGTTCATTTTGGTGTTTCATTGTTCAGTTCTATTTCCAAAGAGGCTTAAGCATGATATTCAAATGCACTTGTATTTTTATTGTGGTTTTTATATTTTCTGGAAAGATATACTCAACAGTTTAGTTGATTTGCATAAAGTAAAAACTCATGATTCTCAGATTATTGCATTTAGGTTTTTCCATATCACTTTTGTCATAAATGCTGCAAAAATGATATGATTTTTGTAATTTCCAGTATTTTATTTAATAGTTCTTAAACTTTCTATTTCTCTGTGTAACATTTCATACTTACTAAGTTTTGCTTAATTGGAAGTTTGTGTAAATATGTTGATGTACGATGATTACATTTTTAGTTAATTTTAATGACTACCCTTGGCTGGATATGATTCTTTTTTTTTTTAAAAAAGGTTTATATTGGAATGTAGCTGATTAACAATGATGTGTTAGTTTTAGGTGGACAACAAAGAGACTTAGGCATACATATACATGTATTCATTCTCCCTCCAAACGCCTCTCTCATCCATGCTGCCACATAACATTGAGCAGAGTTCCATGTGCTATCCAGTAGAACCTATACAGTTAGCCATTTTAAATATAGCAGTGTGTACCTGTCCATCCCAAACTCCCTACCTATCCTTTCCCTCCATCCTTCTCCCACCTGGCAATCATAAGTTTGTTCTTTAAGTCTGTTTCTGTTTTGTAAGTAAGTTCATTTGTATCATTTCTTTTAAGATTCTGCACATAAGGGATGTGTCATGTATTTCTCCTTCTCTGACTGACTTTACTCAGCATGACAATCTCTCGGTCCATCCATGTTGCTGTAAATGGCATCACTTCATTCTTTTTAATGGCTGAGTAATATTCCATTGTATATATGTACCACATGTTCTTTATCCATTCCTCTGTCTGATGGACATTTAGGTTGCTTCTGTGTCTTGGCTACTGTTAACAGTGCTGCAACGAACATTGGGGTGCATATATCCTTTCGGACCGTGTTTTTCTCTGGGTACCTTCCTAGCAGTGGGATTGCTAGATCATATGGTAGCTCTACTTTTAGCTTTTTAAGGAACCTTCTTACTGTTCTCCATAGTGGCTATACCAGGTTTTGTCCCACAAAGATTCCCTTCTCCATACCCTCTCCAGCATTTATTGTTTTATAGATTTTTTGATGGTAACCATTTTAACTGAGGTGAAGTGATACCTCATTATAGTTTTGATTTGCGTTCCTCTTAATAATTAACAATGTTGAGAATCTTTTCATGTGCCTCTTGGCCATCTGTATGTCTTCTTTGGAGAAATGTCTAGTTCTTATGCCTGTTTTTTGATTCAGTTGTTTGTTTTGATGATGTTAAACATCATGAGCTGTTTGTAATTTTGGAGACTAACACCTTGTTGATCACATTATTTGCAAATATTTTCTCCAGTCTGTGGGTGGTGTTTTGTTTATTGTTTCCTTTGCTATGCAAAAGCTTTTGAGTTTAAATAGGTCTCCTTTGTTTATTTCTGTTTTTATTTTCATTATTCTGGGAGGTGGGTTGAAAAAGATATTACTGTGATCTTTATGTTATTCTTTCTTTTTAGGATGGTATCATAAATGTAATAGCTTAAGATTTTTCACTTTTGTAATTATTAATGTTTAATATGGTATAATTAACATTTATAGGGCGAAGAACCTGATGAAGATGATGCATATCAGGTATTGTCAACATTGAAGCGAATCACTGCTTTTCATAAGTAAGTTGAATCTTAAAGTTTCTGATTTTTTAAAACTATCAAAATCAGAACCAACTTACATGTTTTGGGATTATAATGTCAGAATTTTTGCTGGATTTCTTGTGCTTTTCAGAAAAAAGTGTTTGGAGTCATACTTTGAGAAAGAAAAAACAATTTTCAACTAATACACTTTTTTAAAGTACTCATTTTTTTGTTCTTGTGGGTACATGTTAGGAAGTTTACTATATTTTACTTTAACAGTATTCTGTTAGCAGTCAAGTCCAGAACAGATGTGATTAAGCTTAAATTTTTAATATAACTTAATTCTTTTTTTACAGTGCCCATGATCTTTCAAAGTGGGATTTGTTTGCTTGTAATTACAAACTGTTGAAAACCGGAATTGAAAACGGAGACATGCCTGAACAGGTTTTTATTTATTTACAATTTGTATATTTGAGAATGAAGATGTGTGACTTTTAAATTTTAATCGTGTTCTTTTTGTTCCTTTATAGATTGTTATTCATGCACTGCAGTGTACTCACTATGTAATCCTTTGGCAGCTTGCAAAGATAACTGAAAGCAGCTCTACGAAGGTTTGTGGTGGTTCAGTGGCGTCTTTATTAAACATTACTAAGTTTTCAGCAAACTTAAACATAAGACCGATTATTTCAATAAAGTCTTGCTTATCTTCTATTTAGGCATGTATATTTTTAAAAATAGTTATTTGTAGTTTGATATATATTCTGTGAAAGAATATTTAACATTTGTTTAGAGAATGGTTTTAAAATAAAAAGTCACATTTGTAGGTAGCATAATTTATGGATTTCCACATCATTCTGAAAAGTTCTGGATGCTTGAAGAACTATAGATTTTGTAAATCATGACCAAAAGCCTTCAAAACATACAGATACAGCTATTGGGTTCCATAAGTTAATTATTACAAGCTACCTATCCCTAGATCTTATACCTTGGTATTGTTTGGAGATCATCTTATTCATACTCAGATCTCTCTACTGATGTTCCAAATTCATAAAATATCACTTTGTGGTTGAGTGCAGTGTGCCAGCTACTAGGTCATAGAATTTTATCCATAATTGTAATCATTGAAGTGTTTAGTAATTGAACTGAAGAGTACTTTTTCATTTGTAAATTAGAAACTTAAACATTATATTTGTTGTAGTAGATGTTGCCTTAAATATTATTTGAGCACATTTTTATAAACATTAAGTGATTTCTGTAAGATGTAGAATTAGTTGTTTGTAGTTACTTTCCTTAAGAAGGAATCCTCTCGATAAGTTTGTTTCACATAAAATCACAGAATAACTTTAGAATTTTTTTGAGGTTTTTAAGTACATGATGCTGTTATATCTACAAATGGATATTTGCTTCTTGCAAAAAACAATATAGTACTGTTCAAATAGTGTACTTTTTGTCAGACACTCAAAACTTTATTTAATTCAATATCAAACTTGTAGTAGGTCCAGTGACTATGTATTAGCAGATATGATTGCTCACCTAAATCAAAAGCATTGAGTTAAAAATTAACATGGGAAAAAGGTAATACGTTTAGTAGAGGGGAAAAAAGGGTAAAAATGAAGGTTATTATGTGTAAAATTATTGTGCTGAACTTGGTTGAGTTTTCTTTACCAAAGCGATCTCCAAGTTAAATCTGTTATTTCAACTTGTCTATTACATACACTGAATGTGTACTGATATTCTGTCGTTTGGCATTCAGTATCAGCAGATGGGCAAAAGGTAATGCCTCAAATAAATTAGTGTGGATGATCTTTATAGAGTATTTTTCTATTTTAAATTAACTGGTAAATATCTATAAAAAGAAAAAAACTTCTTTAAAAAAATCTAGAAAAAGATTCATCCTTAGGTTTACTAGAGACTTAAGTTGTTTTTGTTTTCCTTAAGTGGAGTAATACCATGAAACTAATTTTTGTTAGGCCTCTCTCTGTTTTTAAAAGCACAATCGGTATCCTACAAATGAAAGATACTGTCCCCTTTTAAAAAATCATTTAATTTATTCCATTCATCACTTGGCCAGCCATCTAATTACAAAGCAAGGATGGAGTGTAAATCCTATTAAACATTCTAAAGCAGTGGATTTATGTGAATAGCCATATGTAGTCATATTTTTTTTCTCATTCTAAAGATCATTTAGGATTTTATCTGTTAATATACTTGGTATTTTTAAGGTGCAATTTGTTGAGAATTTAAAGTGGTTTTTGTTTTTCTTTTTGATAAATGCTAAGGAAGAATTTAAATCTAATGTAAAAAGTTAGCACAATTAAGTATATGATGATCTTTATGTAATTTAAAATATCTTAAATACTGAATGAGTTTTTAATACAGTATTTTAAGATGTGGTTGTTAAATTTTTTTCAAGGAGGACTTGCTGCGTTTAAAGAAACAGATGAGGGTATTCTGTCAAATATGTCAGCATTACCTGACCAATGTGAATACTACTGTTAAAGAACAGGTTAGTAACTACTATAGATAGCAATCTTTTGTAAGCAACCCTGAACAAATATTTGAATTAATATAGAAAATTTAAGTAATACTAAATTTGGGCAAACTAGAAATATCTTGTATTTGTCTGTGTATATACCATGCTCAAAAAATAGATTAAGTAATATTAAGTCCATTTGGAGCATTATTGATTGCTCTCATACTGCAGTCATTCTGTGTTACTGTTTCTTTATGCCACACTTGGTAAACAAACCCATATATACAAAGTAGGTGTATGCGGTTATGTAAGTTATTCCTGAAAGCAACAGGTATAGCAAGTCTGCCTCAGGGAGGGAAAGGTCCATCCGGTTTTGTTATCTCTGTGAATATTATCAGATCTTGGCATTCCTGCCTGTCCTGATTGTGTAAGGTTTTTTTTCTTATGTGGACTTTGTCTGAAATAAAACTTTTAATCACTTTCCTGTCTTCAAAGTGTTACCTTCCCACCTCATATGCCCTCTTAATTCCATTCCTGCCAACTTTCTCATTTTGAAAATGCATTGTTACCTGGTGCCATGGGTAGTTTTCCCATCTGTAAAATAAATTCTGATCCTGGGACCAAGAGCCTATTTAGTTTTGAACTGTAACAATAAAGGACTTGGGACTTTAATTTTCTTCTCTACAATTCTGATAAGAGGTACAGAATTTCAGAAGGTATCAATAGTGAAATTATTTTATAGTTAAAATCTTATAATAGGATTTTAATGAAGTACGTGTGTGTATGTGTGTGTGTGTGTGCATGTAGGCACACTCAGTTACTCAGTAGTATCTGACTCTGCGACGCCATGGACTATAGCCCACCAGGGTCCTCTGTCCATGGGATTTTCCAGGCAAGAGTACTAGAGGGGATTGCCATTTCCTCCTCTAGGGGATCTTCCCAACCCAAGGATCAAACCTGTGTCTCCTGCATTGGCAGGTGGATTCTTTACCACTGCATCACCTGGGAAGCCCTTTTAATGAAGTGTACACTGATCCAAACTTAATATGTGAAATATTACTTGATATATTTTCATAGGCCACCAAGATATTCAGCTTAATATTCCTTATTTCACATAATTCTTTATGGGTTATTGTGTGTAATCTCCTTTATGTATAATCAGTTTTTTAAGACTTGGAGATTACCTATTTGGTTATTAAATAACCTGTGTATTATTAGTCTTCCTAACAGCCTCCAGGGATATGTCCTGGTTAGCTCACAAGACCTACCAGTTCACCTAATTAGTAAATGTCACCATGCTTATGACTTTGTATACTTACTGTGTATGTTGCAAAAATATGTAAACTCAAATATCCTGATCAGTATAAATTATTTCTATAGTAGTAAAATGAGAGGAAGAGACCAAAAGAAGAGATAAAAGCATAAGAGAAAAAAAATAAATGTGGTTAGTTCCAAAAAGGCAAAGCTATTATTAAGATCCGCTTTGCCTGGTGATTAGTTCACAGGCCCATACTTGGTTATTATGTTTTTTCTATCACCACACATACTGACAATAAGATTTTGTGATCTCTCTTCTAAGAGATCTTCTAGGAGATATCCATCTTCTTGGTTTAAGTGTTTTTCTTCTATAGAAGAGAAGAATGGTATCAAGTTTATATATTAATTCATATTTGAGAATGTATATCATGAAACATTGTGGTTTAGTGTGGGATTTGGAGTCAGAAGACATGCGATTGAGTTCTGACTGCATGTTTTGAAGATATTAACATATTGTACAAATCACTTAAAAGTTACTGAAAATTAAAAAGAATATTTGTGAAATTACCTTGCATTTAGTAGATCACAGTGCAAATATCAGTAGTTATTGTTCCAAAAATTTCACTCTTAAAGTCTTAGGAAGGTCTTAATAGCCATTGCTTTACTGAGTTTCAAATGCAGAGAGTTGGATTTTATTTCCATGTTAAATATGTAAGTTATTTGTGGCAGTTTGTGAAAAACTTTGGTTTATGGCATGCTGTCCCCCCCCCCTTTTTTTTTATAATAGGCCTTCACTATTCTGTGTGATATTTTGATGATCTTCAGCCATCAGATTATGTCAGGAGGGCGTGACATGTTAGAGCCATTAGTTTACACCCCTGATTCTTCATTGCAGTCTGAGTTGCTCAGCTTTATTCTGGATCATGTCTTCATTGAACAAGATGATGACAATAACAGTGCAGGTAATTTTATTGCCATCTTTTTGTTAAATTTGTATATCTGCCATAAATCAAATTTAGCAACAGTATAAAATGTTATACTACTATTTCATATTTTACTACTATTTCATATTTTATTCTTAAACATGAAAGGCAGGTACATTTTCCACTGCATTTTGTATTCATTTCTTGTAACATAAAGACAATGAAATATCGTTTCTCACTAGTTGTGAGTTTGTTTTTCTAATTTGTAGCTACCTACAGAACTGTATGAGTTAATTACATTGTGCAAAGTGACTAGTGTAGTGCCTGGGCATGTAGGTAGGTAATCAATAAAATTTACTTCATTTTCCCCTTAATTATTGGTAATGCCAATATTCAAGTAACTAGAGCAGAAAAAAAAATGTTAAAGTGACATTTTTGTTGTATACTTTCATAGCATTGTTTTTCCGTTAAAGTGTGGGGCAATACAGAATGTTACAGGTAAACAGTCAGAAGAACCTCAGTATTGTTACTCTTTGTACTCTGATTGCATACACAGATGCCTTACTTGGGCTTCCTTCATAGCTCAGTTGGTAAAGAATCTGCCTGCAGTGCAGGAGACCCGGGTTTGTTTCCTGGGTGGGGAATATCCCCTGGAGAAGGAAATGGCAACCCACTCCAGTATTCTTGCCTGAAGAATCCCTTGGACAGAGGAGCCTGGCGGGCTATATAGTCCATGGGGTTGTAAGAGTCGGACACAACTTGGAGACTAAACCACCACCACCACCACCATGCCTTACTTGAACAAGAAATCGTGGAAAAACAGATAATATTTGGTGACTTCTTTCTGGGTTTGTTTTTAATTTGAAGTTAAGCCCGAAGGCTATATAACATCAATATTTTGTTCTCAAGTATCACAAACTTAACTTGAACAGGATTGAGAAATCAAAATAGGCAAAACAGATAATCAAAAATCCATGTACTAAAGTTTATATACCTAGAATTTTCCACTGTTCACTTTTAGCTCTTGGTTTAGTTATACTTTATTTTTGACATTCATTTGATATTTATTAGTCAGCAGGTAGTATACTAAGATGCTGTGAATATTTTTTAAAAATGAGATATAGTCTTTTAAGAATTCAAGTAGAAAAGACATTTCTAAAAGCAAATAATTATTACATAACTTGATAAGTAGTAGAGACATGTACAAAATGTTATGGACATTTAGAGAAAGTTCTTACTATTCTGTCAGAGTCAAAACACCATTGAAACAGGCTAACATCTGAAATGGATCCTAAAAGATGAGTTGGAGTTTTTAAAACTTCTATCAATAAACATATATTCCAAACACTGATATAAAATCAGTTTTTGTCTATGACCCTTTTGTTAGTTGCAGACTACCTCAAATTCATTTAGACCATAGGAAACAGGAATGAGAATAAGCTTGCCAATACTCCTGAATTTTCTGGGAAATTCCTGGAATTACACTCTGCTTTACCTCCTTGGACTGTGTTTTTCTATTTACACTTTAAAAATGAAATGTATCCTAGTTCTATGGAAAAGAAGAAAATATAACACATTTATGTAGACCAACCACCAGCATTTGTTAAATTTTGCCTTGTTTCAGATTTTTTAAAGGAATAAAGCATAGATAAAAAAGAAGCCCTTGTTTATATCCCTCCCCAATCCCATTATTGTTTTTCCCTAGAAATAACTGCTATCTTGAATTTGGTGTTTATTGTACCTTTGCATTTTAATTCTATTTTACCAAGAGTTTATGTGTCTTTTAAGAATATATAGTTTATTTTCTGTTGCTAGCTTCCACATAAATGGTATCGAGTTGAACATTTAATTTACACCTTGGTTTTTTGAATTAACATTATTTTTGAAATTTATCAGTGTGGTTATAGTTTATTCATCCTCACTGCTGAATGTTGTGTGATATGAATTAACCACGTTATCCATTTTCATATTGATGAACATCTAGTTTTTTTTCCATTTTTTCTTCTATTATAAATAATATTGCAAAAATGTT
Source organism: Oryx dammah (assembly GCF_014754425.2). Taxonomy (NCBI): domain Eukaryota; kingdom Metazoa; phylum Chordata; class Mammalia; order Artiodactyla; family Bovidae; genus Oryx; species Oryx dammah. The sequence goes on along the minus strand of NW_024070207.1, from coordinate 31,718,168 downwards.
CTTATAATTATCTCCTGAGCACATGTGCAGATGCTTTTCTAGTGTACAGGCATACCTCCTTTTATTGCACTTTCATAGATAATGTGTAGTTTTACAAATTGAAGGCTTGTGACAACTTTGTATCAGGTAAGTCTGTGGATGCCATTTTTCCAACAACATTTGTTCACTTCATGTTTCTATGTCATATTTTGGCAATTTTTGCACATTTCAAAATTTTCCATTATTTATCATGGTGATTTGTGATCAGTGATCTTTGTTGTTAGTATTGCAATTTACATGAAAGCTTATATGATGATTAGCATTGAAGTGTTTTTAAATTGAGGTACATACATGTTTTAGACATAATGCTATTAAATACTTGTAAGACTTAGTATAGTATAAACATAACTTTTATATGAACTAGGAAACCAAAAAATTCAGGTGACTCATCTTAGTGTGGTATTCACTTCATGGTGGTCTAATCAAACCTGCAATATCTCTGAGGTGTGCTTGTGTATACCTGAGTGGAATTGCTAGAGTATATAGTCTATGTGCATTTTAAACTTTACCACATGTTGCCAAATTATTCTCCAGAGTAGTTTTATTCTTTTATCCTCCCACCAGCAACATATGATCATTTCCATTGCTTTTCATACTCATCTAACCCCTGATATTGTAGACCCATGGTTATTTGATTTGTTAGCCCACATCAGATTAGAAGGGGAGGGTAAAATAGGGAATGCTTCTAGAGGCGCTGACAACATATAATAATAATGGCAGCTGACATCTATGAAAGGCCCAGTGCATTAGATACTTCTCTAACATTCTTTAATCCCTACAGGAGAAAAAAAGTAGCTAATTTTTGATAAGAAGTGAAGAAAACTTTCAAAAGGACTCAAAAAAAACTCAATATCTAAGTAACTTAGTCTGTAGGGGGAGTAAGTCTTATATCCCTCCAGTTCCTGAGAGCAGTACCAAACAATGATTGGAACAATATTGTATAGAAATCCACTTATAATCACAGAGTCATTAAGAAAAAGTTAGCTTTTATGTTCAATGTACTCTTTAAAGAGAATAAACAGTACATTTTAGGTTTCTAAGAAAATGACTTTGGCATTCTGGAATAGGCAAGTTTGATAACACAATCTTTTTGGATGGTCTATCTTAAATTCCTAGTCTCAACCTTTGGTTTTTATTTACGAGCAGTTATCAAGGATTATCAGAGACAGGGTGAAGTAAATACTTTCTTAGAAAGAGTTCTTATTTTATACATAATATTTTTGATATAAGTAATTTCATTTATAAAGTTTGTCAAGAGGAAAATTCTTTGCATAGCTTTTTATGTAAAAGGCATCATCACAATTTTATTTACAGGATCAAATTGAAAATCCTTTGGCAGTACTTGGCGTCTGTAATCTGGCTTTCTCAACTATGAATTTGGAAATAATTTTGTCCCTTTGATAAATATCAAATATCAAGATCTCACATAATTAATCAGAGGAGAAATATGTGAAGTTCCCTTAAAAAGAATGATTTCTCGGCCAGTCTAACTGAATATCTGTAATATGTATAAAGGAAGTATCTGTCAATGGAAATTGGGCTCTAGGTGAGGTGGGGTCATTTTTAGAAGGGATCGGACAATTTCTAAGGTTGTCTGTGCCTAGGGAAGAAAAGCCTTACCCCACAGATAGTGAATATGCCGGTCTCATTGTCAAACTATCCTATTAGGGAAATAGATCAATGGGTTAGACATGCTTGTATGTTAGGCAAGCTTAGCCTGACTTCATTAAGCATCAGTTCCTTTGACTCAGCCCTCTTGTTCCTGTTCCATGTTCATCAAACAGCCTTCTGATTTGACATCACAAAAATTTTTTCTATTGGAATAAATGGGCTGGTCATTCAGGAAGCTATTGAGTGGTTATAATTTTTATTTTATTTAAATTTTTTCTTTATTTTTCACATTCTCCAAAATAAAAATAAAGTTATATATATATATATATATATATATATGGCTGAAATAAAATACAGATGGCATTAAAGTTTGAAACTTTTTCCCCCAGATGGTCAGCAGGAGGATGAAGCCAGTAAAATTGAAGCTCTGCATAAAAGGAGAAATTTACTTGCAGCATTTTGTAAGCTAATTGTATATACTGTGGTGGAGATGAATACAGCTGCAGATATCTTCAAGCAGTATATGAAGGTAAAATTGAAAAGTAGATAATAAGATATTTTTATATTGTTTTTATGTTTGGTTACCATTGAATTTTTTAATAGTTAAGTTACTTTTGTAGTGTAAAAGAAATCTCTTAAAATATTTAACATTTTCAGTAACATTTTCTCATACCTCCACTCCTCTATCAGTGGACATTTTGGGTTTGAGTTCATTTGTGTTTGGAATATTGCAAACAGCTAGTCATAGATTAACTGTCACTAATGGAAATTGCATTTGTGATTTAATTTAAAACAACAGAATGGTGTCACTCCCCTCCTTGATGTAACATAAAAAAATGTTTTAGGAGTCAGAGAATTAGATAATATAGTTTCAACTTGGTTACTATGCAGCTTGTGACCTTGAGTAACTTACTACCTTTTGTATCCTGCCTTTCTTTATCTGTTGCACTGTGATAGTTAAAGTTTCTTAAGCTCTGAAAATCTGCTTAGATTCACAGTAGGTTATTCACAAGCATCATAAATATATGTGAGATTCTTTAACTTGTAAGTAGTAGTAGAAAGGATATTACTGATTGTACTAACAGAATGTGACTAAATACAGCATGATAATTTTCCTGTAATCCTTTTCAAGTAAAATCTAATTATAAATGTAAAATTTTTTAAGCCTTTGATCTTATAGAATAAAATATGTAATACATATATCAAAACCTAGTTAATTCTTCTTTGGAATAGTTTCCTATGTGATAGAAGCATTAATAAAGTACTTTGAAACTTATTTGGCATGATACTTGTTAGATTTTTTTTTTAACTGGTAGTGTTTGAAGTCACTTTGCAAGTTTTAAACTTTTAGACATAGGTATTCTAGATTAAAGTCAATTCTGTTAGTCACGTAGGGGCGTGGTTATCCTGTTATCTCTGGTAGTTATGTAAAATCTTAAATTAGAAAAAAAAATCATGTGCAGTGTGATTTAAATGCCACATACAGTAACTTTGGAAATTCCCTGGTGGCTTAGACAATAGAGTCTGGTCTGCCTGTAATGCAGGAGACCCGGATTCAATCCCTGGATCGGGAAGATCCCCGGGAGAAGGAAATGGCAACCCACTCTGGTATTCTTGCCTGGAAAATCCCATGGATGGAGGAGCCTGGCAGGCTACAGTCCATGGGGTCACAAAGAGTCGGACACGACTGAGCAACTTCACTTCACAGTAACTTTTCTTTTAAATGTTGTTAACAGACTTAGTTTCTATATGGAAATTAATAAATTTGGAAACTGCTCATGAAATACATGCCAATTGTAATGAATAAGTTATGAAAGTAACTATGATAATATTCATTGACTTAATATTAGGTTGGTGAAAAAGTAATTGCGGATTCGGACCATGAATTTTAAATCATTATAACTAGGCTCAAACATATATTAATCAAAGTAAGAGCCATTAGAGTCAACACGTTTTTGCCAATGAGAAATAAGTTTGTTTATTCCTGTAGCATAGAAATCCATGCTTTGGGATTTGATGAACTCTTGGAAAGCATTTTCTGCCTCCTGCTGGTTGTGGAAGCGTTTTTCCTGCCAAAAATCGAGATGCTTGGTAGTCAGTTGGCAAGAGGTCAGGCGAATATGGTAGATGAGGCAAAACTTCATAGCCCAATTCATTCAAATTTTTTTTTATGTGTTCAATTTTTGAAGTGTTGGTTGTGTGACATGGGGTCAAGGCATTATCATGGAGAAGAATTGGGTCCTTCCTGTTGATCAGTGCCGGTTACAGGCAGTGCAGTTTTCAGTGCATCTCATCAATTGCTGAGCATACTTCTCAGATGTAATGGTTTTGCCAGGATTCAGAAAGCTGTAGTGGATCAGACTGGCCACACACCACCAAACAGTGACTGTGACCTTTTTTTTGGTGCGAGTTTGGCTTTCACAAGTGCTTCGGAGTGTCTCAGTCCAGCCACTGAGCTGGTTGTCGCTGTTTGTCTCACACTTTTGATTGTATGTCACAATCTGATCAAGAATTGGTTTGTTGTTGTTGTGTAGAATAAGAGAAGACAATAGACACTTGACACTTCAAAACGATGATTTTTTTGATTTTCAGTTAGCTCATGAGGCACCCACTTGTCGAGCTGTTTCACCTTTCCAGTTTGCTTTAAATGCAAATGACCGTAGAATGGTCGACGTTGAGTTGTTGGGCCGCTTCTTGGGTAGTTGTAAAAGGATCAGCTTCGATGATGGCTCTCAATTGGTTGTTGTCAACTTCTCAAGGCCGGCCACTGCGCTCCTCATCTTCTAGGCTCTTGTCTTTGCAAAACCTCTTGAACTACCACTGTACTGTATGTTTGTTTGCAGTCCTAGGCAAAATGCATTGTTGATGATGCGACTTGTCTCTGCTGCTTCATGACTCATTTTGAACTCAAGAAAATCACTTGACTTTGCTTTTTGTCTTAACATCATTTCCCTACTCTAAAATAAATGTAAAATAAATGGCAAGTAATAACTCATTGGCAAAAAAACACAAACTGAGAAATGTGCATTAAAATGATACATAGCAACCACATTTATTTAAGAGTGTATTCTAATATCAAACAGCAAAGTTCAAAAGTGCAAAACTGCAGTTACTTTTGCACCAACCTAATAGTTCTGAAAATCTGAATACTTAATTATTTTTATACACTATACCTCCTTAAAATCAACTCTAGAACTTAATGTGAATTAGATCTTAACTGTCTGATATTTCTGAATTTACCGATGTTAGAGATTGTGCTTAAAGATCGTAATAAAGTTTCAGTAACATTCTTATGTGTCTTTGAAGTCATAATTTTAGCCAAATATATTCTTGTAATATGTTTATGTGCCTAACCTAAAATTAGTCTTATTGTCCAATAGTTTTAAGAGACAAAGCCCTAACTTATTCAAATTTCTTTTCTAGTATTATAATGACTATGGTGATATCATCAAAGAAACAATGAGTAAAACAAGACAAATAGACAAAATTCAGTGTGCAAAGACCCTTATTCTCAGTTTGCAACAGGTAAGACATGAGTACCATGATTAGGCTAACATAATAAGCACTTACTGGTTCAAGGTAACAGTCAAAAACTGGGCAAAAGGGCACAGTAAATAGTTCGTAAAAGTAGAAATGGAAAATACACAATCTCACTAGTAAACATTGAGCAAGTGAGATCATTTTTTGCCTCTAGACTGGCAAGATTGGCAAAACCTACAGCTGCCTAAGATATGGGAGAAACAGGTTCTGTCAGCAGTATATATTGGCTCAACCTTCCTGGTAGGCAGTTTGCCAATACATGTCACAATTTATAATGTGTATGTCATTGAGGCAACAATTCTACTTTTAGAATTTTGTCTACAGTGGTAATAGGATAAGTTTGCAAAAATGAATATACAAGATTGTACATTGCAATGTTATTTATAATACCAAGAAATTAGAAATAATCCAACTGTCCATCAATAGGATATTAGATGAATATATTGTGTAGTACATCTCCACAGTGGCTATTGGGTAGCACTTAAAATTAGCATAAGTTGGTATCAACTTAAGATCTCTACCGTATTTGAGAATAAAATAAAAAGATTACAGTATAGCATCACTATAAAATTGTGCCTGTCTCTGTGTCCCTGGAGAAGGGAAAGGCTACCCACTCCAGTATTCTGGCCTGGAGAATTCCATGGACTGTATAGTCCATGGAGTCACAAAGAGTCAGACTTAACTGAGTGACTTTCACTTTCACTGTGTCTATTTGGAAAAAATAATCACCAAAATGTTAGCCGTGGTTAACTTGCTTTGGTAAGTTTCAGGTGAATTTTGCTTTATTCTTTACCCATTCGCACATGTAATTTTAATGAGCACTTATCAATCATAGTGAAAATACACCAGTCATTTTCATTTTGGCAGTGGCATGGCAAGTTTAAATAGGCAAAAATCATTTGCTTAGTATACTTTGGTCTGTTGAGACCAAATGCATGTAAATCATAACCAAACCCATTTCACTTTGATAAAGTTTCTTGGCTTTTTAGAAACATAGATGTGAAAGTTCTTAGCTTCATTTGCATATTTGATATTCTTTATTAAAAGATTTTAAAGGCTGCATTTAAATAACTTTTATTTTGTTTTAAAATAATAGCTGTAGAAAGTTTAGAAAGTATTTTAGGAAAACTAGAAAAAATATACCTTATCTTTAATTTTTTTTACTTGACAGTGTTTTCATTTTTAATCATCTTTCTAAAATCTTTTTAATGCCTGTGTTAAATCTTATTTTACAAAATAAAAAATGTGCACTGTCTTAATAACCTTAATTTTTCATATTAATAAATCCTAAACTTTTTCATGCCATTAAATACTTCCCTCTGCTCTTTTTTGGCTGCTCTGTGTGGCATGTGGGATCTTAGTTCCCCTAGCAGGGATGAAATCTGTGCCCCCTGTATTGGGAGTGTACAATTCTTTCCATTATAAATAGCACTAAAACAAACATTTTTGTACCTGTGTATTGCACACAAATATTACTGTTATTCTTTTTGGATAGGGTCTGATAATAACAATTGCTTAGTCAAAGAGCATGAAAATTCTAAAGCTTTTGCTACACATTGCCAGATTGCTGTGTAGAAAGAAAGGTTATCTCAGTTTATGTTCCTAGATCAGTGCCCATTGCACTGTATTCTTTTTTTTAAATTTGTTTATTTTTAATGAAGGATAATTGCAATATTGTATTGGTTTCTGCCATATATCAACATGCATCAGCCAGCCCTTCCTCTTGAACCTCCCTCTCACCTCCCGCCCCATTCCCACCCCTCTAGGTTGTCACAGAGCCTGGTTTGAGTTCCTGAGTCATACTGCAAACTCCTACCTGCTATCTTGAGTAGTAGCCATAACTACTATAGGAATGCACTGTATTCTTGAGTAGTAGCCATTATCTGTTAAAAATCTTGGCAGTTTGATAGTTGAAAAAATTATATTTTGTTTTGCTTACTTTTTGATCCATCATTTAAATGTCAATAAGAACATAGTTGCCTAATAATTTAGTTGGTTTATATTTTTATATGCTATTATCCAATTAATAGTGACAGAAAAAAACTCTGTCATAACTAATCTAAGAAGTTTCTAATGTCAGTAATTACCTCTAGTTTGAATATGTGAAGTGCTGCAATTTTGGTCATTTGTATCATGTTTTTAAAAATCCATGCTTTAGAATAAAGTATAATGCCTTATTTATAGAAATATGTTAAATATAAAATATGATATATTTCAAAATCAGTAATAATCCATAATTATTAAAAACTTTAACATACTTTCTTTCTTTCTTTCTTTCCAAACAGCTTTTTAATGAAATGATACAGGAAAATGGCTATAATTTTGATAGGTCATCCTCAACTTTTAGCGGCATTAAAGAACTTGCTCGACGTTTTGCTTTAACTTTTGGACTCGATCAATTGAAAACTAGAGAGGCCATTGCTATGCTACACAAGTAATTTCCAAATTTTATTCAGCTTCTCTGGGTTTTAATCATGCGGGTTTTTTGTATATTGCTTTTTTGTTTAGAATAACCAAATTCAGTTGCTGCCTTATTACTTGTTTGCAAATCTGTAATATGTTTCCTTTCTTAAGAACCAGTTACAGTGCTGTCTCTGTTAAAACATGAATTGGGACTAAAACACCTTTTGTAGAAAAGTCTTTGCTTTAATTAAAGCCATACAAAATCTTTATGAATTATGTGAAGAAAACATATATTTGTTAGGTATAATAAAATCTCTTCTAGCAGTTTTGTCATGATCTCATGGCTAGGTAGAAGAATTTGATTCCTTTGTTTCAAGTTTCTGTTCTCTTTTATTACCTTTTCTCTTATTTTGAGCCACAATCTTTATTTTATCTGCATGTTTTCTTTGCCTTATCAAAATTGGAAAAAGTCTGATTTTATTTTAGGCATGTAATTTAGTGATCAATTATACTTTTATATATGAGTATATTTTAGATCTCTAACATAACCAGTATGTGGATATCAATACCCTTTATGTCTTTATTGTGGATAAAGAGCCTTGCCTTTGGAAAAAACTAGAGGCTTGGGCTCTGTTTCATTGAAAGCTCTCTGTTTTGTGTCTTTTTAAAATTTCTATTGTTTACTTAGTTATGAAAGTGTTAAATGTCTCCTTTCAGAAATTATTCTGCTCTTTAAGTTAGTCCTATGCTTTCCTCAACTTTAATTTACTCCCACTTTTTCACTTGGCTCTGAAAGTCTCAGATTTCTTTTTGTGCCTTTTAATACTTTGGTTGTGAATTTTAGGTAATACTTAAGGACCACATATGCAGTAATTATTCTGAGAAGTTATATATTATTTACTTCATATATGTGTAATGTTGGGTAGTTGTCTTAATAGAGGTATTTATTGTTAAATAAATACAGGTAAAATTGGCCCTGAGTTGAGTATAATTTTTGAACTTTACTTTTTAGTGAGTCATTACAAATAGTCTGTAATCATTATTTTAAGTTGATTTTATAGTTGATCTCCTTTATGTCTTAAAATATACAGAAAATGTACTGATCATTATGTGAAAGGATTTGGATTGTTTTTTATGGAAAAGAAAACTGAGGAAAGAATGTAGCTATGCCAGATCACATTTGTAATAAAGACCAGTGTGGGGGAGGGGAAGTGTCTGTGTCTGTGTCTGTTTTGTTTTAAAGAACCAGCTAGGGTGTGTGTCTGTCTGTGTGTGTCTGTTTTGTTTCAGAGAAAGTAACAGTTCAGAGTTCCTGGGAAGTCCAGTGTTTAGCACTTTCACTGCTAGGGTGAGAGCAACTAAGATCTCCAATTAGCGTAGCATGCCCACCCCCACCCCCACCCCCAATAAAAAAAAATCCACCCAAAACAAAATAACAGTGTCATAAAATGTAAATATATTTGATCATTCTCTATAGACTCATTATTGTCCCTCTTCCTCAGATTAAACACATGAGAAAGAAAGCATCTTTTGTAGTGGAGTGAAAGTATATAGAGAAATTTTCTAGGTTATTAAATTTTCTATTGTAGTTATTTAAATATTTGTCTTTTTTGTTTTTGTTGCAGAGATGGCATAGAATTTGCTTTTAAAGAACCTAATCCACAAGGAGAGAGCCATCCACCTTTAAATTTGGCATTTCTTGATATTCTTAGTGAATTTTCTTCTAAACTACTCCGACAAGACAAAAGAACAGTGTATGTATTTACTAGAAATACTCTATTTAATTTTGCTTTGGAATTCTTAAAGATTTGTTATAATTGGTTTCTCTTTCAGATTTGTAGGATTTCATTAATGCACAAAAACTTTATGCTTCAGAAATTTTATAATTTAAAGATTATAACTATATTTTATGCATAATATTATATTTTAATTCTATGAGTTCTTTTTACAGTGTAGCTGTATCTTTAAAGGTGTAACTGGAATGCTTTCTGTATTCCTATTTGGGTTCTTTGCTCAGCCTAACTAAGGAAGAAACATTTAGCAGACAATAATATTGCTGATCCATCTGTGTCTTTGTGTCCTGAGCTGTGACTACACTGGAAAGTAGAAGTCTCCCTCTTTTATCTTCGTACTTTAACTACAAGTCCTGTTCTCAACAGGCCATTTAAACAGAATACTTTTATGGTTTGGTCTTCTAAAATGATGGCTTATATTCTAAGAGAGACCAACAAGTGGAATTAAAGTCTCAGAATCTTCTTTCATCCCTCCCTCCCAGACCTCCCAACCCTGGGCTTTGAGGTATAAAAAGACAGAAGAATATGAATAACTTATAGTATAAGTAATGTCTTCTTAAAGCCCACCAGTATTTTGCATTTAAAGATTATATAGATCTTATATGAAATTCTAAAGCAGACAAAACTAATCTATATTGATAGAACTCACCATAGTGGTACTTGTTGAAGTTGGAAAGACTGAATGGGAAAGGGGATATCCTATATCTTGATAGGTGTATGGGTTACATAACTGCATTCATTTACAGAGGTGGTCCAACTTTTATTTTCTGTGCACTTTATTATATATAAATTGATCCCAATTTAAAATTGCAGTGAGGAATTGGTAGTCCAGTGGTTAGATTCTGTGCAATCACTGCTGAGGGCCTGGATTTAATCCCTGCCTGGAAAACTAAGGTCCCACAAGCTGTGTGATAGTAGGCCAAAAAAAAATTGCATTGATACTATTAATTAGAGAAATAAAAATTAAAAACAAAAAAAATGATTTCTCACCTAGTAGATTAGCACAACTTTAAGATGTCTGATAGTGCCAAGGATGTGGAGCAATAGAGACTTATACATTGCTGGTACAAGACCACTTTGGAGATATCTGGTAGTATGTAGTAAAGTTTAAGATTCTCCCTACCTCATGATCCAGTAATGCTATTCAAAGGTAGATAGGTGAGAGGAACTCTTACACATATATGTAAGGAGAACTATAAATGATTTGACTGTTGGGGACTTCCCTGGTGGTCCAGTGGTTAAGAATCTTGCTTCCAGTGCAGGGGTCACAGGTTCTGTCCCTTGTCAGGGAACTAAGATCCCACATGTGCTAATATGCTTAGTTGCTCAGTTGTGTCCAACTCTTTGTGACCCCATGGTCTGCAGCTCCTCTGTCCATGAGATTTTCCAGACATGAATACTGGAGTGGGTTGCCATCCCCTCCTTCAGGGATCTTCCCAACCCAGGGATCAAACCCAGGTCTCCCATATTTATGGCCAAAAAGAAAAAAAAAATGACTGTTGCATTGTTTGAATAGGGGAAAGCACAAAACTCAATATCTATCAACTAGAAAATGAGATCAATAGATTAATATACAATGAAATACTATACAGTGGTCAAAATTGTTAGATATTTTTAAGTAAATATAAATCCTTAATTTTATTAAAAGTCCATCTAATTGTTCAAATTTCTAGTAGTCTTAGATGTCATATATGAAAGTAATTCAGTTGTGTCTGACTCTTTGCGACCCCATGGACTATATAGTTCATGGAATTCTCCAGGCCAGAATACTGGAGTGGGTAGCCTTTCCCTTCTCCAGATGTCATAAATGACTTATTCTTAGTTCATTTGACTGAATTGGAATTGAAAAGATTCACACAATCCAATTGATCTACTTTAAAAATTTTTTCAAGTTTATTGAGCTGTAATTGGCAAATGAATTTGTAATATATTGAAAGTATATAGCATGATTTCATATACATTGTCTAAGGATTCCCATAATCAAGTTAATTAACGTATTTATCACCTCACATTGTTTACTCTTTTTTTGATCAGAACACTCAAGCTCTACTCCTTTAGCATATTTCAGTTATATAGTATTATATATTTACATAGTATCATCAACCATAACCACCATGTTACATATTAGACCCTGAGATCTCATTCATCTTTTCAGAATTGTTTTTCTGACTTCATTGAGATATAGTTGATATATAACACTGTGTAAGTTTGAGGTGTGCAACATATTGATTTGATATACATATTGGAAAGTGATTATCACCATAGTGTTAGCTGATACCAGTCTTCCAAAATGGTTAGATTTTAAATTAAAATGTTGTGTGCAGAAAGCTAAGTACAAAATGGTGCTGTGTTTTCAGACAAATAAGTATTAAAACATTATAAATAGGGACAAAAACAAGTTCAGGTTAATGGCAACCTCTGTGGCTGGAAAGAGGAAAAAAGGCAATAGCATCAGAGAGGGCTACTTATCTGGAATGTTCTGTTAGACTGTGTGGTGGATACATAGTTGTAAATCTCTGCTAGTAAGTAGGTTTTGGCTCAGGCTGCACATCTTGTCAGATGGTTAATGGTGCTCTGACTGATAGCCAGCTTACAGACCACACTTTGAGGAGTACTGTACTACCATATGTAGGGCTTCCCCAGTGGCTCAGCGGTAAAGAATCTTCCTGCAGTGTGGGAGACACAGGTTCGATCCTTGGATCAGGAAGATCTCCTATCCTTTCTCTCCTTATCTATGATATGGGGAGAATATCTCCCTCACAAGATTATAAGAATAAAGTTAAAGAGCCCAAGAGGAAAACGCCTAGCACACAGTAGTGTAGTCACACAAATGTTAGTTGATTTTTAGTTGCTATTTTATATGTAAGTCATGGAATCCTTGTGATACTTGGATCCAGGGGTGGATGTATGACTTCTATTACGCTGAAAATATTTTGCAGGTGGGGGCCATATTAGATTTACCTTTGCATCTGTCCCCATTGCCTGAGACATAGGTGCTCAACAAATAATAAGCCAAAATGCTGTGAATTATTTCCTTTATTGTGAGAATCTTCATAGAGACAGAATTGTTCATCACTGTACTGATGAGGCTTAGAATAAGTAGTGAAGTAATATACCCACACTCACATGGCTAGGGGTTGGTAGAACTGGGACTAGAACTCAAGTTGTATAATCTTTAAATCCAATCCTCTTTTCAAAAATATGACTCAGATTTGTTCTTCTAACAGAGGGGACCTGTAAAGTTAGGATAGAACAGAGACATTTTGAGAAAGATAACACTAATATCCTGCAGTTGTTAGTGGGATGCTTTAAGGGAATGTAGATCCATCGACCATTATTTTCATTCTCATTTACTTTTTATTTAACTCTAGTTACTCATTGTGTGTTCCATATAATGTGTAAGCCTTAAGATGTAGGAATAAGCAAAAAGAAAAAGAAAGGTATGGCAATTTAATGTATCAAAGCTAATGGTTTCTACTCCTTTTTAAGGTATGTTTACTTGGAAAAGTTCATGACCTTTCAGATGTCACTCCGAAGAGAAGACGTGTGGCTTCCCCTAATGTCATACCGAAATTCTCTGCTAGCTGGTGGTGATGATGACACCATGTCAGTCATTAGTGGAATTAGTAGTCGGGGGTCAACTGTGCGGAGTAAAAAATCCAAACCATCTACAGGGAAACGGAAAGTGGTTGAAGGCATGCAGCTCGCACTCAGTAAGCATATAGTTTATTTCCTTTATGTTTGTCCTTTATGTTTCCCATAGGTCACTTCCTTTTTAAATTCAAGGTATGTGTTGTTAAATGCACACTGTTTGTTCCAGTTACGTGTAAAATGTACTCTTTTAAGCATTTTGCATATATGAATTTGATTCTTAAAATTCTTTAGGTACATTCTTATTTTTCACACGTGGGAAACTAGTACAGAGAAGTTGATTAACTTAGGTCACACTAAGTAGCAGAGCCAGGCAATCTCACTCTAGAGCATCTACTTTTTTTTTCTGTATTAAATTTATTTAAGATATACACACATCCCCTCCCTCTTAAATCTCCCTCCTACCCCATAGAGCATCTACTTTTAATTCACTGCCCTATACTCTATGTATATGGATATGGACTCAGTATTTTAGAACTAATCATTACCTAAGAGATCAGATCATCGAGTTTAAGTGGTGCAGCGGATTCAGAGAGGTTCCAACTTCGGAATTTCTATGAAGAGATTATTAATCATAAAGAACTTGATAGAAATACAAGTTGCTGTCTATAATCTTAGAGTTAAGAATATATTATGATGCTTGAATCTCTTGGACTCTTAGTACTCCAGGATTGGTTCTTCATTTCCTTTCTTTAAGATACTTTAAACAAATGAGTATAGTTGTCAAAATTTGTTCCAGCTATTATTCCTGAGTAACAAACTACCCCCAAAACTTAATGATATAACCTGGACATAATGTCTGGTACTTTCACTAGGAATAAATACTCCAAGGCTGGGACTGGAATCATAGGGAGATATCTTCACTTCTAGATGTATCTGATGCTGGCTGTCAGCTGGGACCTCAGCTAGATTGTCTGCCAGAACACCTTAACATGTGACCTTTCTATGTGACTATTTGGCTTCCTCACAGTGTGTGACTCGGCTTCAAGAACAAGTGTCTCAAGAGACAACTCTGGACACTGCCATTTTCTAAGGCCAGCAAACTGGCATAGCATAGTTTCCATCATGTTCTGTGGACCTAGCAATCACAGGGCACAGATTCAAGGGAATGGGACATCATCCCCCACCTACCTGTTAATGTGACAAGTGTCAGAGATTTGGGGGCTTTATTTTTTTAAACTTATTTTCCTAGGAGCCATGGTTTTAAATTGCCACATGGATTAATGGTTTTAGTATTTTTTTGTCCAGTAACACAAAGCATAAACTTGTAACTTACACAGCCTTAGATTTCGACTTGATTGGTCATATAGTACCAACATCCCAGTCTGTGGAGAAATCTCTCTTACACAGTATCCCTGACCAGTTAAAATACTTGGGCTTAATAAGAAGTTAAATTTTCCTTTTTTTAGATAGAAAAGTTATCAAATCAAAAGATGTGTCTACTGAATATCACTAAATTTTAAAAAGTTTTTCTTATCTAAACCTCTTAACTCACCTGGTCTAACATAGCCTCCTCAGTGGCCAGCTCTCTCGCTAGTCTTCATATTCTTAAGTCTGTCCTCCACATCACCACCATATACTTTGTCTAAGACATGTAACTCACCACATTGCTTCCATAAAACCTTTAGTAGTAGCTCCTGTCACCTTAGCATAGCTCATAAAACTTTGCATAAGTTGATTCCTGCCTCTTTATTCAGCCTTACCTTTTGCCATCTACTCCAGGAGTACTAAACTCTTAAAATAATCAGCAAATTAGTATGATTCAGTCATTGTTGTTTCATGCCCCAGTGCTTTTGCTTAGGTTCTCCCCATTTCTTGGAGATGTCACAGTTCACATAATATCCACTCTAGTCAGAAGTAACTTTTGGGTAGCTGGGCTCTGATCTTTTTCATTGTTCCCATTCTCCCTGTGCTTCCCTCTTTTAGCACTTACCACACTGTGTTTCCCCAGTGGCTCAGCAGTAAAGAATCTGCTTGCAATGCAGGAGACACAGGTTCGATCCCTGGGTCAGGAAGATCCCCTGGAGGGAGAGCATGGCAACCTACTCCAGTATTCTTGCCTGGGGAATCCCATGGACAGAGGAGCCTGGCAGACTATAGTCCATGGGGTTGCAAAAAGTTGGACATGACTGAAGCTACTGAGCGTGCATGCACACTGTGTTGTAATTGCCTGTATTTTCTTTACCAGGGCTTCCCTGGTAGCTCAGCTGGTAAATAATCTGCCTGCAATGCAGGAGACCCCGGTTTGATTTCTGAGTTGGGAATATCCCCTGGAAAGGGATAAGCTACCTACTCCGGTATTCTTGGGCTACCCTGGTGACTTAGATGGTTCAAGAATCCTCCTGCAATGCAGGAGACCTGGGTTCAATCCCTGGGTTGGGGAGGTCCCCTGGAGAAGGGAATGGCCACCCACTCCAGTATTCTTGCCTGGAGAATTCCATGGACAGAGGGGCCTAGCAGACTACACTCCATGGGGTCACAAAGAGTTAGACATGATTGAGCAACTTTCACTTTCTTTCACTTTCTTTTTCCACAACTGGACTGTCAGGGCATGGCAGGGACTGCATCTTACATACCTTTGTATCCCTCTGTTCCAAGCTCTAGGATGTGTAAAGAAGCAGATGTTTGTTGACCTGCACAGGTTGTATTAGACATTTCCCTGGTGGTTCAGATGGTAAGGAATCTGCCTGCAGTGCAGGAGCCCTAGGTTCGATCCCTGGATCAGGAAGATCCCCTGGAGAAGGGAATGGCTACCCACTCCAGTATTCTTGCCTGGGAAATCCCATGGACAGAGGAGCCAAGTGGACTATAGTCCATGAGGTCGCATAGAGTCGGACATGACTGAGCGACTAACACTTAGTCAAAATTAGTGACTGAACTTCATTGCTATTACAGTCAAAATTAGTGACTGAACTTCATTGCTATTACTTTTCTTTCTCAGCTGAAGAAAGCAGTAGTAGCGACAGTATGTGGCTAAGCAGAGAGCAAACCCTTCACACCCCAGTTATGATGCAGACACCACAACTCACCTCAACGATTATGAGAGAGCCGAAAAGATTACGACCTGAGGATAGTTTCATGAGTGTCTATCCAATGCAGACTGAACATCATCAAACTCCTCTTGATTATAAGTAAGTACATTTGATCATTTTCTGTACTATAACTTTATTAATTACATAGAAAAAAGTTAAGTTAAAAGAAGAATAAAATTCTCCTTGAAGCACGCAGGTAACATGGATGTTAGCTCAAAGACAACAAGAGGAAGCAAGGCAACAGCAGGAGAGAGCAGCAATGAGCTATGTTAAACTGCGAACTAATCTTCAGCATGCCATGTAAGTGAGAGTGCCTTATTGTCTGAGTCTAGGAAGTTCACTAATTCATTGACATTTTATTGTGTGCCTTATCTAAAAATTTCAGCGAACTCTCTAGAGTAACTAAGCTGAAATAATCAAGGAGCTAAAAATTGGTCTTTCCAACAGAAAAAAAAAAAAACTTCTGAAGTTAAATATTAACTAGTTAGGTAAAGGACTGATATTAGGTTGATCTGTTGGAAAAATTTAACTCTGAATCCTTGTTTATTTTGGTACACAGAACTATAGCTAAAAATTCAGTTTTGTTACATCTTAATTGATCCCCACCTTAGTTCAGGCCCTCATCTCTCACCTGAACTATTGCATTAGCTTTCTAATTCATGTTCTTCCCTCAGATCTATTTATCCTCTCACCAAATCCCTTCCCTCACTCCCCTCACCACCACTCCATCATTCACGTTGCCATCAAGAATTGCTATTCTAGAATAAAAATCTGATCATGTAGCTCTCTTCCTTAAAACCATTCTATGGATCCCCATTGCCTGCAAGATATAGTTCAAACTCCTTAGCTCATGGCATGCAAGATCTTCTAAATATGGCCCCTGCCTACATTTTAGTATCATATCTTATTCCCTGACAGCTGGTAAAATCATCATAAAAGGACAAGCTCAGGTGTCACCTTATATGAAGCTGTGGTGTCATCTATGCTCCCATAACACTATGTATATTCCTATTTCTTATAGCACTTACCACATTGTATTGTAATTTGTTTATGAATTTGTCCCTTTCTCTAGACTGTGAGCTCCTTAAGGGCAGGGACCTCTTTCTTTCTCTTTTTTAAATTGAAAAGTATAGTTGATGTACAGTATTATGTTTCAGGTATACAGTTTAGTGATTCACAGTTTTTAAGGTTTTATTCCATTTAGAGTTATTATAAAATATTGGCATTTCCCTGTGTTATACAATATATCCTTGTATCTTATTTTATACTTAATAATTTGTACCTCTTAATAGGGACTGCTTTCATTTCCTGTTAGTGCTTGGCACATTAAAAAAGTACTAAGTTAAATGTTCATTGAATGAATAAATGTCCAATGCTAAAAAAAACCTGCAGTTTAATTTTCAAATACTTTGTTTTTACTGGAATCTGTATGAGAGTTTTATAAGTCCTTATTAGCTTTGGCTCCAAAAGAAATGGCATATAAGCAGTATTTAGATGACTGGTATGAAGGGGGAAGATCTGATGATTTTAATTAAGTTTTTTAGTTTGAAAGCTTTGTATTTGTAACATAATGTGGTACATGTTTTAATGCTGGACGTAGTGATCGTTACCTTATTTCTTACATTTATATTTTGTTGGTTTTTGAATGAAGAGAAATTGACCTATTTTTCTTTAGAACCGGTCATTTACCTCACGAGTAGTAGTCTATTTAAATTCACTTTAGTTTTCTGTAGTGGTCTTAAAAACCTCAAACAGACAAGGTATACTTTATCACATCTGTAGATTCGGATCCTGTTATGTCTGCTATGTTCATCCTCTATACTATCCCTTGATTCTGTCCCCTATTCTGTTTCTTTAGCCACATTCCCTTTAACATATGTTCTTATTTCATGCTGAATTCAACAAAGTGATTTCTTAGCTTCTCACTAGTTACTAGTACAAATACTGCAGAATTCTGCCAGGCAATCATTTGGTCCATATGTCTCCCCTTAAAACTTTCCGCCAGTGCCCACAATCTTCCACAGCCTTTCATTATCAGTACCATTTATCATTATTCTTTTGTTTATAGATTAATTGATTAAATTTTTTCTTCAAGTTTTATGGGGATATAATTGACATACAACACTGTATTAAGGTGTCCAGCATGATGATGCAAGTTACATACATCATGAAGTGATTACCACAATAAGTTTAATAAACATCCATCATCTCATATAGCTGTAGTTAGTTTTTATTCTTCTTAGAGATAAACTTCCCTAGGTGACAGAGTAATTATTCCAGTTAAATAATTATTATCAGAAGAGTCTTTTGGTTGTATCATAAGTAGTCTATCACCTGAGACTTTAAAATATTTTTGTTTTACAATAATTGTTCTGTAATGGTGTCTGGCCTATAACTGAAAATACCTTCAAATTCTCTCTGTCACCTAGTTTATATCACATATATCTTTCAAAAGCAAAATGAGTTTCTGGTTTTCTATAACACATGGTCCCCAAAGCACACATATCCCCTTCACAGTTGCTTCCACCAAACACAGTAAAATTGTCATTTATCATTTACTGTCCAGAACTCTTGAGAAATAGGGACCATTGTTAACATATTTGTCCACATAGCCTGGACTAGACATCATGTCTTGTTATCTTTGTCTTTTAAGACAACATAGTTTTGTGTAAGTTGTGAGCAGGCATTCAATAAATAATTGATTTGGGGGGGGATCTTTACATGAGTGAGCAAAGAAAGAAATATTATCCAAACTGGGGAACAACAAGTCACCCTCAATTTCACTTAGTGTTGATTCCTTTATGCTGATATGGGCTAATTTGTGAACTTGAAATTTGAGTTTTTTCCTTATAATTATGTGATAATAGAATTTTTGGTCTTAATTTTTATTTAACTTTTCTATATATGTCTCAGTTTTGAGTTTCATAGGATACAGAGTGCAAGTTTCACCATAAATGTTGCTCATTTCTTCCTGAAGCAGAATTAATCTCTTCTTTCAGTATATCTTTATAGCACTTAATGCATATTTCTCTTGCAATATTTATCACTTTGTCATAATTAATTGTGTTTCCCATAGTAGACTGTGAGCTCCTTGAGGGCAGGAATCATGTCTTATTCATCTTTTATTTTGCATCCATAGGACACAGTCAAAGCCTGGCACATAGTAGGCACTATGTGAATGAGTGAGTGAGTGCCTGGTACATTTTAGGTACTGAGTGAATGTGAGTGATGGGTAAAATTAACATTATATGTTCATGAAAATACATGTATTCTGAAAATGTCATTTCTTTGGTCTCTTGTTTTATACTTGTTTATTAATTTGTACCCTGCCTACTTTCAAAAAGGATTTGAGGTATCTTGTCTGCTCTCATGTGGTAAATTCTCATTGAGCTTTTAAAAGGGATATCAGAACTATCAAGCTAAATGTTTTGAAGTAATGTAGAATAAACATAACTCCTTAGCATTTTCAGACAAGTGAACATTGGGGTTTTGACATCATTGATGACATGATCAATGCCTAGTCATTTTCCCTGACCTTAATTCCATCATTTTCCATTACATTTGAATAGAGCCACATAGTTGCTGCCAATATATTACTAAGTTGTGACTTTGGTTGAGATCTTGACCTTTTTTGTATTTCTCTAGTCGGCGTGGTACAAGCCTAATGGAAGATGATGAAGAGCCAATTGTTGAAGATGTTATGATGTCCTCAGAAGGGAGGATTGAAGATCTTAATGAGGGGATGGATTTTGACACCATGGATATAGACTTGGTAAGATACAGTGATTCTGTAAGATTTTGAATTTAGATTTTTTTTGGAAATTAAATTGGATATTATTAGAGGAGGGAAATATTTGCCATAAAAGTAAGTTTTGCAAAATTACTAAATAAAATAGTTGCCAGGAGTTTAGTTATATGAGAAGGGATTGAGGAAGAGGGTGAGTTTGGTGAGGGTGTTAGATCCGAATTTAAGATGGTAAATTTTCAGACTAATTTAGGAATATATAAAGAATATAATTTGCCTAATAGTATAATATCGCCTTACAATTTACCATCTATTTACCATTATCAAACCAATATATTAGAAACATGATCTACTTTTTTACTGAGGTCAGTTTCCATATCACACAGTAAAGTACTGATAAAAGACTTGGAAGTTGAATATATATGATGGTATATTCGCTGATAATAACATCATATATACAATTAGGGCTTTATTATATACAAAATGATTCCACGTATGTCATTTTGCTACACAGCTCATTCAGCTTTGTGAGGTAGGTTGAAAGGATTGAGGATATTGAAGCTTAGACACCCTATCCAGAGAGACAAAACTAGTAAGTGATAAAGCTGAGACTCATAAAGCCAGGTCTTCTATTTCTCAGTATACCTTGGTGTATTCTCCTTAAAGGGAAGAAATAATTAAATATGGCTTCTATTCAGAATAGTGTAATTCAGGGCCTTGAAAGGGAAGTGAGTTGAGAGAGACATTTCTAAAATAAAACAAAAAAATCCTTTTTCTAGTTTTCATCCATAAGAATAATTTCCCATGAATGAACTGCTTTTGCATTTTTAAACATTCTGTAGTTTGAATAGATAGTACTTGAAGTATTATAGGGTACAGTTGCAATTACATAGGTCTTGTGAACACTTAATTAATTTCAAGATTTTCAGTTACTATTTGGCTTATTACAGATAAGACAATTGTCAACTTCCTTCCTTTTTTTTCCCCTTTAGCCACCATCAAAGAACAGACGAGAGAGAACAGAACTGAAGCCTGATTTCTTTGATCCAGCTTCAATTATGGATGAATCAGTAGGTTTAATTTAAATATGCCTCAACATTATAAAATCAAAAGTAATAGGCAATCTCTGAGTTTGAGGTTGAAGAGCTTGGACAATACGTTAAGAATGTATAAAAACAACTGGACAGGAGGAAGAGACAGGCAGGAGGGATTTTGGAGTAGAGTTGAGAAGGGGTCATGCAGTGGTGGTAACAGATTCAAAGTGCCTTTGAATCCCTGGTCAACTGGGACTTAAGTGTTTGTTAAGGAATTTGGACTTTTCCTGTAGGCTTGAGTTATACCTGATGAAGGATTTTGAATTGGGGGGCAGGCATGATCAGAATTGTGTTTCAGAAATATTTCCTTGAATAGGATGAATTAGAAGAAAAATAACCATGATAGTCATAATCTTAATATGAAGACACGGTGAAAAATAAACTTGAACAAAGGCTTTGGTAATAAAGAGAAGGGAGTTGAGATAATTGGTTATTGTTAGTTGTTGTCAGTTCTGTCTCTTCTATCAGTCCCTGTTGCCATATTCTCCCTGAGAATGCCATGGTTCAAATCTGTAGTTCCTCTCAGACACACTGTGCTCTTTCACAACTCCATGACCTTGTAAAAGCTTTCCTCTCTGTCGGAATTGCCCATTTCCTTTTCCAAGTAGTGAGTTCTTTCTTTCAGTAGTCAGTTCTGACATTACCTGGGGAGTTTTTCCTAAATTTTAAGATAGATACTTTATTCTCAGCTCCCATAACACTTGTACACGCTTCTGTTTGGATAACTACCAGATTGATGTAGTGAAATAGAATATTACATTTTGCTCAATGATTAAACTCCAGGCAGTGATGATTTTATTCATTTTGAGAGTTTTGCCCAGCATAGAGGTGTTTAGCTTTATTTGTCAGCTTGCTAAATCGGTTAAATGCCTGTCTAGCTCACTTTTTAACATCTACCCATTTATGATCCTTCTTCCTAACACCTGCTGTCCCAGGTGACTGTTGTATCATCCTCCAAGGCCTGCCTTCTATGCCTGTATTTCTGCCGTTCTCTCCTGGCCCTCTCTTGACTCATAATCTGCTGTCAGATAGCTCTTGGAAGAATTTTAACAAACGAACTCATGCCAACATACTTAAATTAATAGAGCTAGCTATTTGAGCTAAAAGATAACATTTCATAGATCAGCAGGTATAGAAATCTTTGGACAAGGCACCTTGGGATCCTTGAAATCAGTGTTTGTCCGTCTCTAAGGGACATATAAATCATGTAGAGATCTTATTAAAATAAAGGTTCTGCTTCAGTAGGTCTTAAGTATGGTCTAACATTCTGCATTTCTAATAAGACCATAATTTGAGTAGCGTAGATGACCTCTGCCTACCCATAAGTCTGTCGTTTAAGTGTATATTGAAGTATGTGGTTTCCCTGATAATCTAGGAGTATGTATCTCCCAGTTTGTTAAATAAAACATTTAGGTAGTGATTGTGATGAGGAATAAAAGAGAATCTTTCCAAGCATATGTGATGAAATGCATTAATTCAGCAGTTTAGTGAGTTGGAAATTGGTGTTAAAATGAATAAGATGCTCTCCCTGCTCTTAAGGGATTTGTATTCTAGTCCACCTGTACTATCACTTTGAGATGAAAAGAAATGGAAGCTAGTATTTGAAAGCTTATGTGCCTGACATTGTGCCAGGCACAATTTAGTGGGATCCCACTTTCACACTCAAGCAAACTTGGGCTGTAGAGGTGGTTTCAGTGACTTGCTGAGAGTTATACAGCTTTAGTGTCAGATTAGTAATTTGATCTGAGTTCCTTTTGATGTAAAAATCTTGTGCTGCCTCTGCTGTGTACTTCCCAGAACTAAAATCAGACCTTACCTCAAAGAAATACCAAGAAAATTTTTTTTAGAAATTGTAATGATTAGTCAAAATTGATATGGGCAGTTAGAGATCACCTTATTTTTTCATTTGTTCATCTAAAGTCAGGAAACCTTTAGGCATTTGTTTCCTTAGTCACTTACTATTGAATAGATTTGCCACATGGTGCTCTTCACTTTTTTTTTTTCCCTCTACAGTAGTGGAACAGCATTGTGTATGTATATACATTTTTGACATTTAACATTTAGGGAAAACTATAATCTGAGTGAAGCCAAAGATAGGGACCTAATAATTGTTATTTATAGAAAAATGA
This sequence comes from Oryx dammah, assembly GCF_014754425.2. Lineage (NCBI taxonomy): Eukaryota > Metazoa > Chordata > Mammalia > Artiodactyla > Bovidae > Oryx > Oryx dammah. Next base: position 31,695,131 of record NW_024070207.1, on the reverse strand, counting down.
TGGTATTCTTGTGTTTATTGCATATGTAACAACCTAGAGGATAGTAGTTTTGCTGCTTTTCCTAAAATTAGGAAAAGGAGCACATGCATCTATACCTGTAGTTCTATAGTAGTACCACATGATGGCAGCAGTCGCATAACTGAGTGCTCAATATCTTTAACAGTTCAGGTATCTTTAGAAATCTTTGACCACGTATGTATTATAATACTATTAATACTAGTTTGTTTTAAAATTACATTAAACTTTATCTTATTATCTAAACAATAACTTAAATGGAATAACAAAATTTTCAATGTAAAAATCTGCATTAGATTACATCTTTTTATTCAGCCCTGTGATAATAGTCAACAAGACAATAATAAAATTAGGACTGTAGATCCTTTTATACCCAATTCTAAGATTCTCTAATTTTATGTGAAGTAACCCAAAGCATTCTAGTATAGATACTTTAGATTATTACTAAATAAATCCTAGATATATTTTCTGTAACATGTTATCTGTGTGATTCAGAAGTGGTAATATGAAAACTCTGAGCAGATCAGTTTGGGGTTGCATATAATATTATAGATTTATGATTTATTTAGTTTCATATTTGGTAACAGTGTCAACATTGGTATATGGTTGCTTTCTGCTATTAGTGGGCCAGTATTGCCTCAACACACCAAAGCTGGCTGTTGGTACTTTTAAAGTATGTGCTTAAGTGGTTATTAATGTTGACACCAGAAACAGGTAGCTTATGTTACCAGAAAAAGAGAATATCATTAATGTCCTTCTTCTGTGTTGAGATTCTTTTATTAGAATTATCTGTAGTATAAAATTGGTAAAGGAAGGGTTTGGTATAATGGAACTAATTTAATGTTCTAGTAGAAGAATCTCCTTTACAACCTTGTCTGTACAAATCCAGGAGGAGGGGAAAAAAAGATCTGTTCAGGCTATTTCTAGGTAGAACTTGGTTTGGAAAGAACTTGAGTTCATCTTCATGCCACACTCTACACTAAAACTGTCAATTAAGATTTTATCCTTTTATTCATCATTAGATCTTCCATTACCCAGAGTCAGAGTGTTATGGCTAGAAGGGATTTTTAAACATCACCTATCACCTAGGCCTCTTTGGAAACATTCTAAGCACCCAAACTCTGACTCTTAAAACTAAAAAGGAGAACAATTAACCTTTAGGGGTGGCGTGGGCAAGGGGCGAGTAGTGGAGTAGTGGTGGTTGTTTTGATGGATGACTGGTAAGAATGGGGTACATTAATCCTCTGTTGTTCTCATTACTGGGGATTCCAAACACTTTACTTGATGATGTGCTACATGGAGGCTGCAATCAGATAGATATTTGTTTCCTGGTCTGAAAATACATAGCTCCTTCAATTCAGATCAAAACAATTTGTGAGTTCTATGACTTTTGTTAAAGTGAGATTTAATTTACAAGTAAGAGCCCTTTGTAATCTCAGTCTTAGATCATTACCTCTGGCTTTAATTATCAGTTTTTCACTAGCTCATTATAGTATTTTAAAAATATTACTCAATTGTCATAGTAAGTGTTGGAAATTTAATTGAAGAGCCAAACTTTTAGTATATACAACTAAAAGTTGTAACTTATTCTTGCTTAACAAACAAGAGGGAGTTGCTCCATTCATTACCTGCTTTTACTTTTTCAAGTTAGTGACAGATAATGATTAGATTTTACCTAGCATTGTTTCCCCAGCTGAAATGTAATGGAGTGAAATATAACTGGAGTGGGTTGCCATTTCCCTCTCCAGAGTTCCCAACCCAGGTACCAAACCGTGGTCTCCTCAATTGCAGGCAGATTCTTTACCAGCTGAGCTACGAGGGAAGCCCCAAAATGTAATGAAAAGCATCAATACAACTTTTTGCTCAGATTTTACCTTTACTTACTTGATCTTTTAAAATTGTAGACCTGTTCATTCAGTCCAACTTTTCTAAAGAATGCTTCCTATTTTATACATATTTATATTGTTCTTGGATGGTTTTCGTCTGCGTGTTCAAAAGACTTTAAAAATGATATCCATTTCACAGTGCAAATGACTGAGTTTGCCAGACATTCTTGTGCCACAAGTGTATGTTAAGAAGCACATTTACTTGTTCATGCAACATATGTTGGGTGCCTGTGTTCAGGGCATTATCTAGGCATTAGGGGTGTGTATAAACATATAAATAAGACATGATTTATGCTTTTAGTTATATTTATGAGGTAGGTAGGATTGTGATTAGGCCTGATGTTATTTCATTTTATGTTAATGGTAATTATAATTTTAGAATTATATATCTGAAGAGAGGGGAATTTTTCAAAGTGACTTTTAGCATGTGATTAAACTTAATATTTCCAAGTATTAATGTAATATATTTTACAATGAAATGAATGACAATTTTAACATTTTTTTTTCTTTCTCTCTCATTAGGTTCTTGGGGTGTCAATGTTTTAATACCAGTACGCAATTAAGTCTGTGGTGAAGTCATTTTCTAAGTGGAAGAGGAAATTTTAAAATAAAGTGTGGTAGATACAGTGAAATTCTGTACAGATTTTTCTCTAAGGAGAATATGACGTGCTTATACTTACCAAGATCAAGTGCATTTGAGGGGCAGTTTTGTTTGCCTGAAAAAAGTAAAGGACAAGTAAACAATTTGATGATAAGCTACAGTTTTTCTTAGAAAGTAAATATTTTATTTATGCGCTGTTAGTTGGCTTTTGAATCAATTATTTCATGCTTTTTTTAAAGAAACTATAACAATCTGAAGAGGCATTTGGTACAGACGTGAATCCTCTTACATTTATTTACTGGGTGTACTAAGTAATGATGACCTCTGCTGGATTTCTGTTTACATCCAAGAAACAAAGTTAAGGATGAGTATTCCCCCGCCCTGAAATTATAGGATAGAATTGTTTTTAGCATTCTAAATTTAAATGCTTGAAACATCAATCACCGAGGCTTTCTTTTAAATATTGTAATTGTGGAGAAAAGTAAACTTATAAGCAGAACTTTTACAATTTTTTCATCTAAAATGTATTTTAAGATATTTTTAAAATCCAAGAGCTTCTCTATACTTTTCAGAAATACCCAGATGCAGTGAACTGCCAGAAGGTAACCAGTCTCAAACATGCTTATCCCATTATCAACCCTGAAAGTTTGCTTGTCCTTTAACATAAAAATGTAATGTTGTGATATTCCTTCCAGTAGTGCCACTGTATTTTGTCTCCAAATAAAAGAAGCTTATTGTAGTATGTTTGCAGAAAAACTCTAAACAAAAATTATACAGCTTATTAGAGTGTGGGAATAGGGATCTAAATTTTAAATAAAATTATATATATATATAAATTGGTGCTGATTTTATAATTGCGCAGTTTGTTTAGTTTTTTCTTACTTTTAAATTCCAACTTAAAATTATGAGGTTTCAGAAATATATTGAAAGTTTAACAATGTTTAAAAATAGAAAAGCATGAGTGTTCATGCTTTAAAATGATTTTTAAATTTGTATTTTATATTGTTTTATCTATCTGTCTTTGCAAGCAGTCTTCAGGTTAAAGATACTTCTAACAGGTTACAGTACATTTCCTCTGTATGTAAATTAGATGGGATAATAGAATTCATAACCCATAATATTCTTTGAAAGCTAAGCTTTAAACTTCATTTTATGTCCTTTCACAAATGAATTAGTTTAAAACAGAAAGTGGCTACTTGCCATTTTGACATCAACTCATTTTGCGAGGCTTAGGCAGCTAGACATCGTTTAAAACAAAATATTAACTTATATTACATGTGTATCTATCTTTTGTCAGTCGTCTCTCAGTTCTTGAGGTATATTATTTTAATCATTCCATGCCTTAATATGCTTGCAATACAAGAATATCTTCAGATGGGTGAATACCAAAAGGCTTCCAGTTCTTAAGAGTCAGAAACCAACAAGCATTGGGCTGTGGTAGCCAAAAACCATAGGTTAGCTAAAAGATCATGATAAAATACAATTATTTTATTAAATCATGGTTAATAACAAATGAAATCAAGACATGTCTAACAGATTTTCCATCAACAAATATTGTTATGTGCAAAAGTATTGCCTATGTTGTTTTTCACACCACTGCATTTACTAGAACTGCTGAGAGGACTGTATATATGATTTTAAACCTAAGTTGATTTTTTTTTCTCACTCTTGAAAGGAGTACTTCTTTGTGAAAGCAGTTCTTACAGCTTTGTTTTCAACCAGCTAAAAATGTTTTATATATTACTCTAACCTGTTGTCCTCCACATTCTATTGTCCTAATTGTACTGTTTTCTGATTTGTATTTATGTCTTGAGACAGTAACTTTTTGAATAAAAATAAACCTACAGTATGTTGTATGTTTTATCTTTTGTACTTGAAAGAGGAGGGTGGCTATAAGTGGTTAGAAAGTGTACCTATTATCACATCTTTTAACATGTTTGGGTGGGAATAATTTATAGAAAATATTGCAATTTTATATTTTTAATAAATCATATGTATTTTAAAATGAGACTAAATCCCTAATTGGGTTATTACTTTAAAGTAGAAACCTGTGACCATTATTACTTTATTTATGTGTTATGAGTTAAATGCTCACTAAAATATCTGCATTGTTCATCCAGGATACATTTGAGTGCCCACTGTGTGCTGAGGCATGTGTTAGAGATCTAACAGCAAACAAAATAGACAAGGCTCCTCCTCCATAGATCTGGTGGGGCAAACAAATAGGGAAAGAATCAAATAAAATAATTAAGCTTATTACATAATTAGTGCTAGGAAGGAAACCAGCAAGAGTGTGCTGAGCTAGAGAGAGACTGAGAGAGAAAAATGTGTGTGTGTGTGTGTGTGTGTGTAAAACCTCCCTTAGATAATGGATTGATGTCTGGAGGTAAGTGAAAGCCCATATTTGAGAAAGAATATAATAACTGAATTCTTATTGAAAACTCTTAATGTTCAGCATGTTAAGATTTGCATTGTTCTCTTTCTTTTTTTAAAAAATTTTTGGCCGTGCTGCACAGCTTGGGGGATCTTCATTCCATGACCAGGGAGTAAACCCACACCATGGCAGTGAAAGTGCCAAGTCCTAACCATTGGACCACCAGGGAATTACCTGCATTGTATTCTTCTTTTTTCCAGCTTTATTGAATTGTAATGAACATACAGTACTATCTAAGTGTAGAGTGTACAGCATGAATATTTGGTACATATGCATAAATTGTGAAATTTATAATAAGATTAGTTAACGTGTCACCTCGTAATAATTGCCATTTTTTTGTGTGTATATGGTGAGAACATTTAACATCTATTCTGTTAACAACATTCTCATATACAAAACAGTATTATTAACTATAGTCACCTCCCTGCATTGTACTCTCAAAAATGATTCATATCAATGTAGCACTAGCACACTGGTCATTTAGGCTAATTTGTAGATCATATTATAGGCCCAGTCTTCTGCCATTGGTGATGCAGAACTGAACATAAATGTTAGTTAATAGCTGGGCACTGTTTTAAGTGGTTTACATGCAATATCTTATGAAGGATCACAACAGGTGACACATTATTATGCCCCCTCTCCTTCCCCCATCTCCTTTTTATTTATTTTTTTAATCAAGAGGCAGGAAAACAAGGCACAAAAAACACCTTGGGCAAGGTTATATGGCTAGTAAATGATAGGGTTGCCACTCAAGCAGTCTGGCTGCATTAAGTCCTGGCAGCATTGAAACTATTCGATACATAAGGATAAATTGCATAAATATAAAATGGCACATTACTCATTGTTCCATGGTGAGGAAATGGAACTTCTTTAAGGAGTCTGGCTGGCTATAGAACTGAGTAGTATGACTCAACATAGTCCTTAATATGCTACTCAGCTGACTTCTGTAAAGAGTATGAATTGAATGAGTCTCTCAATAGTTACTAATTAATATTTTTAAAGTTGAGAGACTGGGGAGGAGGAATAGGATTAACTAGAAGGGATAGCTTCAAAATCTTTCCAAAAAGGGAGTTTGTAAGGATTCACAGAGATGAGTTCAGGTCAGATAGATTTTTCTGGAAGCTGTAATGATTCAGCAAAAGAAAATGAACCAAAAAACTAGAAGTTCACTAAGCATCTCTTCAGGTCAACAAATCTTACTATCTACTATGTGCCTGGCCTTGTGCTAGCTGCTGAGACCAATAAGACAGGCTTTGTTTTCAAGTTAATTATAGTTCTGCTGGGAGTTGGTATGCAGATTCAGAACTAATAAAATGCGAGTGAGTTCATTGTTTTTACTGGGTGTTATGGGAGCCCAGAGGAGGGGCACTTACCGTGGATGCCCTCTGGGAGGCTTCATAGAAAGCTGACACTTGAGTATTTTCCCCAGCATTTTACTATTCACACAGCAATGGTGAATTTTACAGTGAACACATTTTACATTCTTGCTTTGCCATATATCCATGTATCAATGTCTTTTATGTTAATTTAGAAGTAAATTGCAAACATGAGTACACTATGCCCTAAATATTTCGGCATTTATCATTAAGAGTTTAATATTTGCTGTGTTCTCCTTTTGGTGTAAAATTCATATGTGATAAAATTTACAAGCTGTGAGTATATATTTGCTGACTTATAATAAATGCTTACAGCTCTCTAACCCAAACCCCTGTTGAAGGTACTGAGCATAACCATTAGTCCACAAACTTTGTACTCCTTACCAAATCAATCTCTGGTTTCATCCCTTCTCTCTACAGAAGCAACAACTGTTGTTTATCTTTCCACCACAGATAAAATCTGACTGTTCTAGAACTAGATATGAATGGGATCATATAGTATGCTTTTGTATTAGGTTTCTTTCAGCCTGCTTTCAAGATTTATCCATATTGTGTGTTGTGCTGTGCTGTGCTTAGTTGCTTGGTCATGTCCCACTCTGTGACCCCATGGACTATAGCCCAACAGGCTCCTTTGTCCATGGGATTCTCCAGGCAAGAATACTGGAGTGGGTTGCCATGCCCTCCTCCAGGGAATCTTCCCAACCCAGGATCGATCACAGGTCTCCCGCATTGCAGGCAGATTCTTTACTGTCGGAGCCACCAGGAAGCCCATCCATATTGTGTGTATCAACAGAGCTTATTTGTTCAGTAGTTAATGGACGTCTGGGTTGTTTCCACTTTTTGACTGTTATGAATAAAGTTGCTACTTGAGTTGAATTTTAAAAGCTGAAAGGTGAAATGGGGGCAGAGTGACCAAGGCCAAGAATTCCAGGCCAAGGGGACAGCATAAATGACCGTTACGGATAATTTTGTAAGTCACCTATACTTCAGATTGTTAAAAATCACCACCATGGATATAAGAACTATTTAATAACCACTTAGGGGTGGGTAGGGCAAACTGGGAGATAGTTGGCTACCCACTACGTCACATCAGCTTTAAAAAAAAAGGGTATTCACAGCTGTACCTTTAGTCACTTCAGTGTTAAATGCAATGTTCTCAGAATTGGCAAATATACAAAATAATAAATAGTAGGGTACCTTTAAATGAGTTGTAATAAATTGATTTGTACTCTATTATGCATGTTAGACACATTAAGCCTTACTCTATCATTGAGAAACATAGTATATTTCCTACAGCTTCTGTTGTGTAGTTGTATTAAATTGCCAAGAAGTAGGTTCCTCACTAGAAGTCAGTTTGGGGCTGATAGTGCAAACGTAAAATGAAATCAGCTATGTTTCCTCACTTTTTATTTTGCTTCTCCATCTCAAGTTCAGGGTAGGCGGGAGGAGTTTAGTGAATCTTTGGCAAGTTAGCTTTTAAATAATTTTGTAGTACTTATAGCAAAATTATAACCAATTATGAAGAAGTAGCAGCCAATATTTGTTGGATGTTTCAGTTCAGTTCAGTCACTCAGTCGTGTCTGACTCTTTGTGACCCCGTGAATTGCAGCACGCCAGGCCTCCCTGTCCACCACCAACTCCCAGAGTTCACTCAAACTCACATCCATCAAGTCGGTGATGCCATCCAGCCATCTCATCCTCTGTCGTCCCCTTCTCCTCCTGCACCCAGTCCCTCCCAGCATCAGGGTCTTTTCCAATGAGTCAACTCTTCACATGAGGTGGCCAAAGTATTGGAGTTTCAGCTTTAGCATCATTCCTTCCAAAGAAATCCCAGGGTTGATCTCCTTCAGAATGGACTGGTTGGATCTCCTTACAGTCCAAGGGACTCTTAAGAGTCTTCTCCAACACCGCAGTTCAAACGCATCAATTCTTCGGTGCTCAGCTTTCTTCACAGTCCAACTCTCACATCCATACATGACTACTGGAAAAACCATAGCCTTGACTAGATGGACCTTTGTTGGGAAAGTAATGTCTCTTACTTTTGAATATGCTATTTAGGTTGGTCATAACTTTTCTTCCAAGGATTAAGCATCTTTTTTAATTTCATGGCTGCAGTCACCATCTGCAGTGATTTTGGAGCCCTGCCCCCAAAAAAGTCTGACACTGTTTCCACTGTTCCCCTATCTATTTCCCATGAAGTGATGGGACCAGATGCCATGATCTTAGTCTTCTGAATGTTGAGCTTTTAGCCAACTTTTGCACTCTCTTTTTTCATCAACAAGCTTTTTAGTTCCTCCTCACTTTGTGCCATAAGGGTGGTGCCATCTGCATATCAGGTTATTGATATTTCTCCCAGCAATTCCAGCCTGTGCTTCCTCCAGCCCAGCGTTTCTCATGATGTACTCTGCATATAAGTTAAATAAGCAGGGTGACAATATACAGCCTGACGTACTCCTTTTCCTATTTGGAACCAGTCTGTTGTCCCATGTCCAGTTCTAACTGTTGCTTCCTGACCTGCATATAGATTTCTCAAAAGGCAGGTCAGGTGGTCTGGTATTCTCATCTCTTTCAGAATTTTCCACTGTTTATTGTGATCCACACAGTCAAAGGCTTTGGCATAGTCAATAAAGCAGAAATAGATTTTTTCTGGAACTCTCTTCTTTTTCCATGATCCAGCAGACGTTGGCAATGTGATCTCTGGTTCCTCTGCCGTTCCTAAAACCAGCTTGAACATCTGGAAATTCATGGTTCATGTATTGCTGAAGCCTGGCTTGGAGAATTTTGAGCATTACTTTACTAGCGTGTGAGATGAGTGCAATTGTGCTGTAGTTTGAGCATTCGTTGGCATTGCCTTTCTTTAGGATTGGGATGAAAACTGACCTTTTCCAGTCCTGTGGCCACTGCTGAGTTTTCCAAATTTGCTGGCATATTGAGTGCAGCACTTTCACAGCATCATCTTTCAGGATTTGAAATAGCTCAACTGGAATTCCATCACCTCCACTAGCTTTGTTCGTAGTGATGCTTCCTAAGGCCCACTTGACTTCACATTCCAGGATGTCTGGCTCTAGGTGAGTGATCACACCATCATGATTATCTTGGTCGTGAAGATCTTTTTTGTATAGTTCTCTGTATTCTTGCCACCTCTTCTTAATATCTTATGCTTCTGTTAGGTCCATAGCATTTCTGTCCTTTATCAAGCCCATCTTTGCATGAAATATTCCCTTGGTATCTCTAATTTTCTTGAAGAGATCTCTAGTCTTTCCCATTTTGTTGTTTTCCTCTATTTCTTTGCATTGATCGCTGAGGAAGGCTTTCTTATCTCTCCTTGCTATTCTTTGGAACTATGCATTCAGATGGGAATATCTTTCCTTTTCTCCTTTGCTTTTCGCTTCTCTTCTTTTCACAGCTATTTGTAAGGCCTCCCCAAACAGCCATTTTGCTTTTTTGCATTTCTTTTCCATGGGGATGGTCTTGATCCCTGTCTTCTGTACAATGTCACGAACCTCCATCCATAGTTCATCAGGCATGCTCCTGCTGCTGCCAAGTCGCTTCAGTAGTCATGTGTGACTCTGTGCGACCCCATACACTGCAGCCCACCAGGCTCCCCTGTCCCTGGGATTCTCCACGCAAGAACACTGGAGTGGGTTGCCATTTCCTTCTCCAGTGCATGAAAGTGAAAAGTGAGAGTGAAGTTGCTCAGTTGTGTCCGACTCTTCGCGACCCCATGGACTGCAGCCTACCAGGCTCCTCCGTCTATGGGATTTTCCAGGCAAGAGTACTGGAGTGGGTTGCCATTGCCTTCTCCGTCATCAGGCATAGTTCATTCAATATCACAGTAATCCAAGTCTATGCCTCAACCAGTAACACTGAAAAAGCTGAAGTTGAATGGTTCTATGAAGACCTACAAGACCTTTTAGAACTAATACCCAAAAAAGATGTCCTTTTCATTATAGGGGACTGGAATGTAAAAGTAGGAAGTCAAGAAACACCTGGACTAACAGGCAAATTTGGCCTTGGAGTACGGAATGAAGCAGGGCAAAGGCTAATAGAGTTCTGCCAAGAGAACACACTGGTCATAGCAAACACCCTCTTCCAACAACACAAGAGAAGACTCTACACATGGACATCACCAGATGGTCAACACCGAAATCAGATTGATTATATTCTTTGCAGCCAAAGATGGAGAAGCTCTATACAGTCAGCAAAAACAAGACCAGGAGCTGACTGTGGCTCAGATCATGAACTCCTTACTGCGAAATTCAGACTTAAATTGAAGACAGTGGGGAAAACCACTAGACCATACAGGTATGACCTAAATCAAATCCCTTATGATTATACAGTGGAAGTGAGAAATAGATTTAAGGGACTAGATCTGATAGACAGAGTTAGATGTTCACTGTGTGCCAAACTATTCAAAGCGCTTCACTGATAGTTGATTCTTGCAGAAAATTTCTAGTTGATATCCACATTTTACAGATAAGGAAACGATGCACAGGTTAGATCAACTTGCCTAGGAGCATATAACTCAAAAGTGATGGAGTTTAGATTGTGACTCCACAGTGCATGTTCTTAATTACCTCTCTTCATTGTTGTGCTACTAAATGGACCACCTACTTGCCCCTCTGTATTTGTGTCCACTGCATTTCCTTTTGTTACAGTGGATAAGCTGTCCTTGTATCTAAGACATTGGATTTCCCTCTCTCCCCTGCATTATCAGTTTTCTGCTCAACTCGATCATTCCTAACAACGTGCAAACATCTCCCATCTTCAAAACTAGGGAAAAAGCATTCCCTTGATTAAACATCTCCCTTTAGCCACTGTCCTATTTGTCTCCTTTGGCTGTCCGGACTTTTCCCATTCTCTCTCTTGCCCACCCCCCGCCCCCACCCCCCAACACTTTTTTCTACCATTTATTTAATTTATTTGGCTGTGCTGGGTCTTAGTTGCAGCACACAGGATCTTTAGTTGCAACGTGTGGAATCTGGTTCCCTGACCAGGAATGGAACCTGGGCCCCCTGCATGGGGAGCATGGAGTCTTAGCTATTAGACCACCAGGGAAGTCCCCTCCCATTCACTTGAAATCTCTCCAATCAGGCCTTCATTCCTTCCACTCCAATGAAACTCTTTCCCTGTCCTAGTAGCCTTCATTTGCCAACTTCCCTTACCAGTATCCTCTCACCTGTCTACAGAGCTTAATTTCCTTCTCCAAATCAGTTCTTGCTCTGTGCCCCAGCCTAACTCATTGATGGCAGGTTAAGAATTGTGCCCTTTTGGTGGAATTCTGGGGAGACTTCAGCAACCCATCTCTCAGGAAACAGACAGAAGAGTGTTCCCATGTGGCTTTCCCAAAGCCTATGCAATACTAATTGATTTGTAACTGTTATATGAAGTTTGCAACATCCAGAGCCATCATGGTCTGGCTTAGGGCACATGGAAACTTCCCTGTGGCTTCCTGGCTTTCCTTGTTAGTAAAGCAATCAACTTCATCATCTCGTCCTTTGCAAACAGCTTTGGTAGTGAGTTGAGAGAAGTTTGGATGGGTTATTAAGATTAAGCTTGGAGCAGAGTGTGGCACTCAATTTCATGCCTGCCAAAACCTGTTTGGCAGGGTCAGATTCATTTTCTGATTGTAAATCTCTTGGGACCAGTGTCCTTTGTACCAAGTTTCAGTATAAGTGTAGACATATTTAATGGGCCCTTCCATAGCAGTTAACGGTTTATCTGGCATTTCTTAGTTTAGCACCTTCAAAAGCCTTTTCTTAAGAACTGTCTGCTTTGAGAGCTGCAGTGGCCTCTATATTAACTTCAGAAGGCTAAGCTGTTGTAAGAAGAGACTCAACAGAAATTCAGTGATTTAATACATAAATTTTCTCCTGCTGGTAGCAATTCAGGACAGGTTTTCCAAATTGGCAGCTGCTTTTTCTCTTTAAGGTTGTTGAAAGACACATGGCTTCCAAGGTTGTTTGGTCATCGCCATTGTAGCCCACAGGAGGCAGGGAAAGACCGTGGTTGAGTGCATGTGGGAGATTTTCAAGGCCAGGCCTGAAAATCACACACATTGCTTCCGTTCACATTTCATTGGCGAGAACTTAGTTATATGGCCACACCTAACTTGCAAGGGGGCTGGAAAATGTAGCTTGGCCATGTGTCCAGGAAGAAAGGAGGAATGGATTTTGACTGACCACTGGCAGTCTCTGCCTCAGTCTTCCCCCTCTGGGCATTCATGTTTAGCTCTCTTGTCACTTTTAGGACACACTTGCCCTGTCCCCCAAAGGAACAATCCAAAGTCCTATCCAGTTACTAACTCAAAATAATGCATTATGCTCAGTCTTCTCCATCAGGTCCAGATACAGATGGACACCTCGAATACCCAGTATACAATAGTGCAGTATGGACAGAATAACCATAATGACCCACATTCAGAAAAGGATGGCAGTGGAGAAAGTCCTTTGGTCAGATTCTCACTCTGCTCTCTGGATGGAATTTCCTTATCCTTTGTTTTTCTTATCCTCCTTCTGGAAGTTTTCCCTTGTTCTTTATCTTCCATGGCCACCTCTGAACCAGGCAATGCTAAATAGTTGATTTTGTTTGGCAGCATCCCACTTTAATGTACCTGATCTGTATTAGTTGATGTAGGATATGCTGCTGTTAAGATCCAATGATAGCTCACATACAGTGGCTTACGTAAGAGGTTTTTTTTCTGCTCTTCTATAGTCCAGGGTAGCTGTTCTAGGTCAGGATGTCACTCGTATGTGTTTATCCAGGCTGACAGAAGCTCTGTCATTAATCTATAGATCTTGTTCAAATTTTTCTTACTGTCCAACTAATATTCATTATATCAAGAGAACAAAAATATCTGGTTCAAAACTAATTCATGATGATGTAGTGAAGTTAATTGTCATGTCTCTTTAGTCTCTTCTAATCCAGAAACATCCCTAGTCTTTGTCTTTTATAACATGGACATTTTTGAAGAGTACAGGTCAGCCATGTTATGGAATGTTCTCAATTTGCCTTTGTCTAATATTTTCTCATGATTAGGTTCAGGCAATGCATTTTGGGCAGGAGTGTGTGTGTGTGTGTGTGTGTGTGTGCACGCATGCATGCACATGCTTAGTCACTCAGTAGTGTCTGATTCTTTGCAATCCCATGTGGGCTGTAGCCTGCCAGACTCCTTTGTTCTTGGGATTCTCCAGGCAAGAATACTGGAGTGGGCAACCATTTCCTTCTCTAGGGATCTTCCCTACCCAGAGATCAAACCCAGGCCTCTTAAACTGTAGGCAGATTCTTTCCCTCTGAGCCACTAGGGAAGCCCTTGGCCAGGAATACTATAGAAGTAGTGTTGTGTCCCTAGTGCATTGCATTGTGCTGTTGATTTCTCCCGTTATTGGTAATTTTATTTGGTTGAAGTGATGCTGGGTTTCTCCACTATGAAGTTACTATTTTTGTTTTGTAATTAATAAGTATTTTGTGGGGAGGTACTTCCAGTCTATGTAAGTATCCTGTAACTCATCAGCTTTTTCATGCCTGAATTGACTATTAGTATTTATATCAGTATGGACTCAGGAATATTTGTTATAACCTATGGTCATAAGTCATTAATATGGTTATTTTGTTGACCAAATTGTCACAGATTTGTCCACTGACAGTCCTTTCAAGCTGGCTCCTATGTCTTTTGATATGTTCCCTTCATTCTTTGATCATTTCATTACTGTTTGGTATCATGTGATATTCCAGGCTCATTTTGTACGGACCATGTCCAGCCTTGGAATTAGCCATTTCTCCAAGAAGTCCCAGTTCCTTTTATTGATGAATGATATTTATTTTAAAATTTATTGTGGGAGGTGGGAGGGGGGTTCAGGATTGGGAAAAAAAATAAAAAATAATAAAAAAATAAAAATAAAAATTCTATAATTATATTAAATAAAATCTGTGAAAAAGATAAAAAAATAAAATTTATTTATTTTTGGCTGCACTGAGTCTTCATTGCTCATGTGGGCGTTCTCTAGTTGTGGCAAGAGGGGACTACTCTTCATTATGTGTGGCCTTGTTGCAGTGGCTTCCCTTGTTGCTGACCACAGGCTCTAGAGTGCACTGGCTTCAGTAGTTTCAGCTCCCAGTCTTAGTTGCCCCACAGCATGTGGAATCTTCCCCAACCAGGGATTGAATACATGTCCCCTGCATCAGCAGACAGATTCTTAAACACTGGACCACCAGGGAAGTCCAAAGAATGATATTTAGAAACCGGGATATGGGATCTACTTGTATTCATTAATACTAGGTGATGATTGCTTCTAGAGGGCTTCTTGGAGAGTAGGGCTGGGAAATATAGGTATGTATACACGTACATTTGCATACTTCTATATCTGTATGTACGTCCTATGCCATTCTCCTCCCCTGCCATTGCCACCATAATGTGATTATGTTAGACATTTGACATACAGTTAAATTCATTTGCTTCTGTTTATATTGCATTTGTGGACTTCCTGGTGGCACAGTGGTAAAGAATCCACCTGCAATGCAGGAGCTGCAGAAGCCGTGGGTTCGATCCCCGGGTCAGGAAGATCCCCTGGAGGAGGAAATGGCAACCCACTCCAGTGTTCTTGCCTGGAAAATTCCATGGAGAGAGGAGCCTAGTAGGCTACAGCCCATAGGGTTACAAAGAGTCGGACACAACTGAGCAACTGAGCTTGCATATTGCACTTGGGGGGCATTCTCAATCCTTACCAATTTTATTTATTTTTGAACATGTAAAGCATTATTAATATGATTCCAAAGGCCAAAACCACAATGAAGTGTGTCCTTAAAGAAGTCTTACTCCCACCCCTGATTCCTTCTATCCTATTCACATTCACCATTTTTTCCATCCTGTTTCCACTCACCTCATGTAGGTAAGCAGTCTTTTTAAGTTTCTGGCTTATATTTCCTGTGTTACCTTTTGTAACATAAGCAGATAAATGGGTATTTTATTTTCCTGTCTTCCTTATTCTTTTGTACTCTTTTTCATTTAATTTTTCCTAGTGTGATTTTCCTAAATCACTCCATACCATTCTTCCTTACAGTTACATAATACTCCATTGTGTAGGTATATTATAATTTAACTGCTCTCCTATGTGTGGGCATTCAGGTTGTTTTCATTGTTTTGCATTCACACACAAAAAATGGTGCAGTGAATAACTGCATGTATATATATTTTTGTATTGTTGAAAGTGTATCTTCAAAGTAAATTCCTAGGACTGGAAACACTGGTTCAAGGGGTAAATGCCTGTGTATTTTTTGTTAGTTATTGCCAAATTCCCTTTCCATGAGGGTTGTACCAATTTGCGTTCCCACCAGCACATAGTACTGAATGTGTGAGTGCCTATTTCTCCACAACCTCACCAACAGACTGTGTTCCCTTACTTTAAAATTTTTGCCAATCTGATAGCTGAGAAATAGTATCTCAGTGTAGTTTCAATTTGGATTTCTATTATTAAGTGAGGAAGTGACTTAGCAGCACAACAGAACATTTTATTCTTTGAGGGCCATTTTTTATTTATTTTTGGCTGCACTGAGTCTTCATTGCTGCACGTAGGCTTTCTCTATTTGTGGCAAGTGGGCATTACTCTCTAGTTGCAGTGTGTAGGCTTCTCATTGTGGCAGCTTTTCTTGTTGCAGAGCACAGGCTCTAGGTACTTAGACTTCAGTAGTTGTGGCTCATGGGCTCAGTAGTTGCTGTGTGCAGCTCTAGGGAACATGGGCTTCAGCAGTTGCAGCCCTTAGGCTTAGTAGTTGCTGCTCACAGGCCGTAGAGCATGGGTTTAGTTACTCCACAGCAGTGGAATCTTCCCAGACCAATGATTGAACCCATGTCCCCTGCACTGGAGACCCCAGGGAAGTCCTGCTTATTTTTTAAATCAAGTTTTTGGTGTTTTCTTCCCTATTTAAAAGAGTTCTTTAGATAGTAGAGATACTTGCCCTTTATAAGTGATATTGTTGCAAATAGTTTCCTCCAGCTTGTTAATCATCTTTGACTTTGCTCATGTGATATTTTATGTGGTCAAATGTATCAGTCTTTTATTGCATCTGGGTTTGGAGTCATTGTTAGAAAACTCTTCCCTACACTCAGGACATACAGGCATCCACCAAAATTTTCTTCTAGTACTTACATAGTTTAATGTATTTCTTCAGATCTCCAATCCATGTGAGATTTATTCTTGTGTGTGATGTGACATATGAATCTAATTTTACCTTTTTTCCAAATAGCTTTCCTGCATTGTTTATTAAATGTTCAGTTTTGCCCCCCATTGATTTTTGATGTCACCTTTATCATACATTAAATTTCTCTATGTACTTGATTTATATTTCTGAACTTCTATTTCACTGGTCTCTTGTCTATTCAGGTGAGCAGTACCACACTATTTTATGTATAAAGGCTTTGCAGTGTGCTTTAAGGAGAAGGCAATGGCACCCCACTCCAGTACTCTTGCCTGGAAAATCCCATGGACGGAGGAGCCTGGAAGGCTGCAGTCCATGGGGTTGCGACTGAGCAACTTCACTTTCACTTTTCACTTTCTCGCATTGGAGAAGGAAATGGCAACCCACTCCAGTGTTCTTGCCTGGAGAATCCCAGGGACGGGGGAGCCTGGTGGGCTGCCGTCTATGGAGTCGCACAGAGTCGGACACGACTGAAGCAACTTAGCAGAAGCAGCAGCAGCAGCAGCAGTGTTCTTTAATACCCTGTATGTAATTTCCTTTTCAGTATTTTTCTAGCTGTTGGTGCACGTTTGTTTTTCCGTATAGATAGTATCAACTTGTCTACCTCCATTAAAATTTTTTTTAGTATTTTATTGGTTAAATTTAAAAATTAATATGAGGAGAACTACTTCTTTATGATGCTAAGCTATTTCATTCAAGAACAGGGGGATCTTTTCATTTGTTCAAGTCTAATTTGTGTCTTTTAGGAGTGTTGTAAAGTTTTCCTCACATAGATTTTGTACATTTCTTGTTAAGTTTATTTCTATGTATTTTATCTTCATTATTGTGACTTGAATGGGGTTTTCCTCTACAATTATCTCCCCTATTATTGCTTGTGTATATGAAGGCTATTGATTTCTGTTTCTTAATTTTATATTCTGCTACATTACTGCATAAAATGGTGTTGTAACAACTGGTTAACCATATTAAAAAAAATTAACCTCAACCCTTCTCTCACACTGTGCACAAAATCAATCTGAGATGGATTATAGATCTAAAGTTTCTAAAACAAAACAGAGGGGAATATCTTTGTTATTTGGTCATAAGCAAAGGTTTCTTAGGACATGGGTAACAATATTTACCCCCCAAAATCAATAAAATAGACTGCATCAAAACTTAAAACTTGTGCTAATGAAATAACACCATTAAGAAAATATATAGACAAGCCATAGAGTGGGAGAAAATACAAAATATATCTGAAAAAGGACTGGTATCTAGGATATATATTAAAAAAATCTCCTGACAATTCAAACGAAATAAATACCCAATAAAAATGGGCAAACATTTGAACATACACTTCAAAATGAAAGATAGGTGAATGGGAAATAAACCCATGCAAAACATGTTCTATATAGTGTTAGTCATGAGGAAAATGTAAATTAGACTGAGATATCATTACACACCCACCAGAATGGTCAAAACCAAAATGACTGATTACATAAAACATTGGCAAGAATGTGGAGAAAGTGAAACTGCTATTTTGTTTTAGAAAAAGTCTGGCAGTTTCTTAGGAAACTGAACATACACATACGTACCCTATGATCCAGCAATTTTACTCTTAGGTGTTCACCCAAGAGAAGTGAAAGCATATATCTGTAAAAAGACTTGTACAAGAATGTTCATAGCGGCTTAGTTATTATAACCCCAAAGTGGAAATAGCCCCAATTCCATCAACAGGAAACTGGATAAGTAAACTGAGATATATTTATATGATAAACGTGACTCAGCAATAAAAAAGGAATGGTGGTGTGCAGAGGCCAAGATTGGACAGTGATACAGGCTAACTGTATGTGGTGAGAGATAAGCTTTGTCCCATGTGACTCAAACCCTTAGACTTAAGATTTGTGCACTACACATAAAACGTAAATGTGTTATTTACATTTTGCCTAATCACAAAACCATAAACATTTAACTCTATTTAATATTTATACTGAAGTGTTTAGGTGCGAAATGAACTGCTGTCTTATTTCAAAATGTATCAAAAATAAGATTAATTAATGGAGGAGGTGGATTAGATGGGTAGATATATGTAGTTAAAATGTCAGTTGTACTCTTCAGGTGGTGGGTATAAGTGTTCACTGCATAAATCTTTCAACTTCTATGTTTGAAAATCTCCATGGCAAAATGTTGAACAGGAAGGAATGAGAAGAGAGGGGTGGGGGAAAGGAAAGGGAGAGGAAAGAAAGAAACATTTATCCTTAGCTTTCAGCTAGAACTATGTGGTCCGTGGAAAGAAGGCTAACAATCTCTTCCTAGTACTAAGTAAGAGACTAGGTTGTTCACCAATTGTACATGGTTTTGGAAGATCACTTAATTTACCATTGTTTTAAAAAATATGTACAGTTTTACAGAAACAGACTCATAGGCTTAGAAAATGAACTTATGGTTGCCAGGTGGGAAGGGTGGGGAGAAGGGCTAGTTAGGAGTTTGGGATTGACAGATACACACTGCTATATTTAAAATGGATAACCAACAAGGACGTACTTCACATGGAACTCTGCAGAATGTTATGTGGCAGCCTGGATGGGAGGGGAGTTTGGGGGAGACTGGATACATGTCCCTTTGCCATCCACCTGAAACAATCACAACATTGTTAATCACTATACTCCAATATAAAATAAAAAGGTTTAAAAATATGTACAGTTTTAATTCAAAAGTTTAAGTAACAAAAGGAACAAGAACACCACTGATGGCTTATTCACTTCCTATATGACAGAACTCCTCGAACCTAAATCAATGCAATCTGTTTAAATAAGATTTTGTCTTGTTAAATAATTGGTAGTGGGGCTGCATTCAGATAGCTATTTAATTTTTGTGACTTATAGAGTGGCAGAGCTGGAAAGAACCTCAGAAAGTTCTAATCCAACTCACCTTTTCTACAAAGAAGAAAGCATGCCCAGGGAAGAACAAAGCAGGTTAAGGGCAAACCGACATTTTCCAGATACATGCATGTGCGTCCTCAGTCATGTCCAACTTTTAGCGACCTTATGGACTGTGGCCTGCCAGGCTCCTCTGTCCATGGGATTTCCCAGGCAAGAATACTGGAATGTGTTGCCATTTCCTTCTCCAGGGGATCTTCCCCACCTAGGGATCAAAACTGCCTCTCCTACATCAGCAGGTGGGTTTTTTACCACTGTGTCACTTGTGAATCCCTTTGTCCCCCCAACTACCTGTCTCTTCTTTTTTGCACTCCCAGGAATTTTCAAGCATTTTAGAACTATCCTGTAAAATGAAATTTTACATGGAACCCCTATATACAAATGGGTTATAATAACAAGTGAGTTCCATAGGTAGTTTAGATCTGTTTAATAGAAAATATACTGAAGAACCTCTAGTGTTTCTAGGATCCCATTTTAGAAAATGTGGATAAAGATAACATGATTTTTATTTATGTCTTATGATTTTTTATTTTATTTATTTATGACAGAATGTGGTCCACTGGTGAAGGGAATGGCAAACCACTTCAGTTTTCTTGCCTTGAGAACCCCATGAACAGTACGAAAAGGCAAAATCATAGGATACTGAAAGAGGAACTCCCTGGGTTGGTAGGTGCCCAATATGCTACAGGAGATCAGTGGAGAAATAACTCCAGAAAGAATGAAGGGATGGAGCCAAAGCAAAAACAACACACAGTTGTGGATGTGACTGGTGATAGAAGCAAGGTCTGATGCTGTAAAGAGTAATATTGCATAGGAACCTGGAATGTCAGGTCCATGAATCAAGGCAAATTGGAAGTGGTCAAACAAGAGATGGCAAGAGTGAATGTTGACATTCTAGGAATCAGTGAACTAAAATGGACTGGAATGAGTGAATTTAACTCAGATGACCATTATATCTACTACTGTGGGCAGGAATCCCTTAGAAGGAATGGAGTAGCCATCATGGTCAACAAGAGTCCGAAATGCAGTACTTGGATGCAATCTCAAAAACGACAGAATGATCTCTGTTCATTTCCAAGGCAAACCATTCAATATCACAGTAATCCAAGCCTATGCCCCAACCAGTAATGCTGAAGAAGCTGAAGTAAAACGGTTCTATGAAGACCTACAAGACCTTTTAGAACTAACACCCAAAAAAGATGTCCTTTTCATTATAGGGGACTGGAATGCAAAAGTAGGAAGTCAGGAAACACCTGGAGTAACAGGCAAATTTGGCCTTGGAGTACAGAATGAAGCAGGGCAAAGGCTAATAGAATTTTGCCAAGAGAATGCACTGGTCATAGCAAACACCCTCTTCCAACAGCACAAGAGAAAACTCTACACATGGACATCACCAGATGGTCAATACCAAAATCAGATTGATTATATTCTTTGCAGCCAAAGATGGAGAAGCTCTATATAGTCAGCAAAAACAAGACCAGGAGCTGACTGTGGCTCAGATCATGAACTCCTTATTGCCAAATTCAGACTTAAATTGAAGGAAGTGGGGAAAACCATTACTCCATTCAGGTATGACCTAAATCAAATCCCTTATGATTATACAGTGGAAGTGAGAAATAGATTTAAGGGACTAGATCTGATAGAGTGCCTGATGAACTATGGACAGAGGTTCATGACATTGTACAGGAGACAGGGATCAAGACCATCCCCATGGAAAAGAAATGCAAAAAAGCAAAATGGCTGTTTGGGGAGGCCTTACAAATAGCTGTGAAAAGAAGAGAAGCGAAAAGCAAAGGAGAAAAGGAAAGATATTCCCATCTGAATGCAGAGTTCCAAAGAATAGCAAGGAGAGATAAGAAAGCGTTCCTCAGTGATCAATGCAAAGAAATAGAGGCAAACAACAGAATGGGAAAGACTAGAGATCTCTCAATGAACATTAGCAATACCAAGGGAACATTTCATGCAAAAATGGGCTCGATAAAGGACAGAAATGCTATGGACCTAACAGAAGCATAAGATATTAAGAAGAGGTAGCAAGAATACACAGAAGAACTATACAAAAAAGATCTTCACGACCAAGATAATCATGGTGGTGTGATCACTCACCTAGAGCCAGACATCCTGGAATGTGAAGGCAAGTGGGCCTTAGAAAGCATCACTACGAACAAAGCTAGTGGAGGTGATGGAATTTCAGTTGAGCTATTTCAAATCCTGAAAGATGATGCTGTGAAAGTGCTGCACTCAAAATGCCAGCAAATTTGGAAAACTCAGCAGTGGCCACAGGACTGGAAAAGGTCAGTTTTCATCCCAATCCCAAAGAAAGGCAATGCCAACGAATGCTCAAACTACAGCACAATTGCACTCATCTCACACGCTAGTAAAGTAATGCTCAAAATTCTCCAAGCCAGGCTTTAGCAATACGTGAACCATGAATTTCCAGATGTTCAAGCTGGTTTTAGGAATGGCAGAGGAACCAGAGATCAAATTGCCAACATCTGCTGGATCATCGAAAAAGCTGGAGAGTTCCAGAAAAAATCTATTTCTGCTTTATTGACTATGCCAAAGCCTTTGACTGTGTGGATCACAATAAACTGTGGAAAATTCTGAAAGAGATGGGAATACCAGACCACCTGACCTGCCTCTTGAGAAACCTATTTGCAGGTCAGGAAGCAGCAGTTAGAACTGGACATGGAACAACAGACTGGTTCCAAATAGGAAAAGGAGTACGTCAAGGCTGTATATTGTCACTCTGCTTATTTAACTTATATGCAGAGTACATCATGAGAAACGCTGGGCTGGAGGAAGCACAATCTGGAATCAAGATTGCTTGGAGAAATATCAATAACCTGATATGCAGATGGCACTACCCTTATGGCAGAAAGTGAAGAGGAACTAAAATGCTTGTTGATGAAAAAAGAGAGTGAAAAAGTTGGCTTAAAGCTCAACATTCAGAAAAAAAAGATCATGGCATTTGGTCCCATCACTTCATGGTAGATAGATGGGGAAACAGTGGAAAGAGTGTCAGACTTTTGGGGGGGGGCACTCCAAAATCACTGCAGATGGTGTTTGCAGCCATGAAATTAAAAGACACTTACTCCTTTGGGAGGAAAGTTATGACCAACCTAGATAGCATATTGAAAAGCAGAGACATCACTTTGCCAACAAAGGTCCGTCTAGTCAAGGCTGTGGTTTTTCCAGTAGTCATGCATGGATGTGAGAGTTGGACTGTGAGGATAGCTGAGCACCAAAGAATCGATGCTTTTGAACTGTGGTGTTGGAGAAGACTCTTGAGAGTCCCTTGGACTGCAAGGAGATACAACCACTCCATTCTAAAGGAGATCAGTCTTGGGTGTTCATTGGAAGGACTGATGTTGAAGCTGAAACTCCAATACTTTGGCCACCTCATGTGAAGAGTTGACTCATTGGAAAAGACCCTGATGCTGGGAGGGAATGGGGGCAGGAGTAGAAGGTGATGACAGAGAATGAGTTGGCTGGATGGCATCACCGACTCAATGGACATGAGTTTGGGTGAATTCCGGGAGCTGGTGATGGACATGGAGGCCTGGTGTGCAGTGATTCATAGGGTTAGAAAGAGTCAGATATGACTGAGTGACTGAACTGAACTGAACTTACAATCTTACATCTCTGTCCTGAAGGCAGTTATTAAAATTTAAAAGGCTGTGTGTATGGTCCTCTTGTCCAACTGACTTCTAGTTTGGTTTCTCTCAATACTCAAGGTCCTGTTTCTGTTCAGTCATGACTTGTAAAGGAGGCTAAATGGCCATTAATGTTTATACTCTATGTTGTTCAAACAAGTATAATACAACAATATGAAAATAAGTAAGTAACCAGGACAAAAGATAATTAAAAGTAAAAATCAAGATCCTGTATACCTGCTAGAAGTGGGCCATAAATTTGTTTCTGAGCTTTCTAAAGGTGAACACCAAAAGTGAAAAGGGGGCGGTCCTAAGATGGCAGAGGGATAGGATGGGGAGACCACTTTCTCCCCCACAAATTCATCAAAAGAACATTTAAACGCTGAGTAAATTCCACAAAACAACTTCTGAATGCCAGCAGAGGACATCAGGCACCCAGAAAAGCAGCCCAGTGTCTTCAAAAGGAGGTAGGAAAAAATATGAAAGACAAAAAAAGAGACAAAAGAGGTAGGGACGGAGCTCTGTCCCAGGAAGGGAGTCTCAAAAAGAGAGAAGTTTCCAAACACCAGGAAACACTCTCACTGCCAAGTCTGTGGCAAGCCTTGGAAGCACAGAGGGCAACATAACTGGGGGGAAATATAAATGAATAATTAAACCCACAGATTACGAGCCCAATGGTAACTCCCCCAGCAGAGAAGCAGCACAGATGGCTGCATCCGCCACTAGCAAGCTGGGGCTGGGCAGGGAGGCCCAGGCTGCATTCTTAGAGTAAGGACCAGGCCTGAATGCCCCGAGGGCAATCTGAGGGAACTAACTTGGGCTAGCAAACCAGACTGTGGGATAGCTACCACACGAAAAGCCCTAACCTAAGACACTGCCAGACCTGCTCACAGAACAAAGGACTGAACAGAGCTAGCACGCTGTAGACCATCCCCCTCCGGTGACAGGCAGCCAGAGCTGGAAGGGGGCAATCACAGCCCCAGAGAGGCATTATCTACCAAACTGCAAGCAGGCTTCTTTGCTAACTAAGACTTCTTGGGGTTCTGGAAGGTCAACATCCGCCTGAGAAGGTGCACTGGTTGTACACCCAGAAAACCAAGTGGCAGGGACAAGGGAAGCGATAAGTTGCAGCGACCATGCTCTCCAAACACCTCATCACCAGAGCTGTTCGGACCTGGGAAGGGCACAAAACACAGACCCAAGCGAGTCTGTGCCTCTGAGGACTACCTGAGTGCCTGACTCTGAGCGGCTTAGACCTAGGAGGTGCATGCAGCCCAGGGCCGGCCTCAGAACGTTCCTGGCAGGGCAACCCAGAGCCTGAGCAGTGTGAGCAGGGAGGGCACATGCTATTTTTACTATCATTCCTTTTTAAAAAAATTTTTTTTAATTTTTAAGTCCTTTATTACTC